>NW_027445260.1:0-66422 GCF_048569485.1 Anomaloglossus baeobatrachus
GGAGATGATATTTAATTAAATAAGTAGAAATCCACTAAAAGTTTCTAGTTTGGTTATCTTGCAATCCCGAGATAATCGTCTCCATGCTCCAAATCCATTTTAAAGCATTTTTAAGGCATTTCGCGCATACATGAAATGAACACATTTTTCTCCAAAACTATAACAGATGCAAGCTTGTCCTGTTTGGTGGAGATGATATTTAATTAAATAAGTAGAAATCCACTAAAAGTTTTGTTTGGTTATCTTGCAATCCGAGATAATCGTCTCCATGCTCCAAATCCATTTTAAAGCCATTTTTAAGGCATTTCGCGCATACATGAAATGAACACATTTTTCTCCAAAACTATAACAGATGCAAGCTTGTCCTGTTTGGTGGAGATGATATTTAATTAAATAAGTAGAAATCCACTAAAAGTTTTGTTTGGTTATCTTGCAATCCCGAGATAATCGTCTCCATGCTCCAAATCCATTTTAAAGCCATTTTTAAGGCATTTCGCGCATACATGAAATGAACACATTTTTCTCCAAAACTATAACAGATGCAAGCTTGTCCTGTTTGGTGGAGATGATATTTAATAAAATAAGTAGAAATCCACTAAAAGTTTTGTTTGGTTATCTTGCAATCCCGAGATAATCGTCTCCATGCTCCAAATCCATTTTAAAGCCATTTTTAAGGCATTTCGCGCATACATGAAATGAACACATTTTTCTCCAAAACTATAACAGATGCAAGCTTGTCCTGTTTGGTGGAGATGATATTTAATAAAATAAGTAGAAATCCACTAAAAGTTTTGTTTGGTTATCTTGCAATCCCGAGATAATCGTCTCCATGCTCCAAATCCATTTTAAAGCCATTTTTAAGGCATTTCGCGCATACATGAAATGAACACATTTTTCTCCAAAACTATAACAGATGCAAGCTTGTCCTGTTTGGTGGAGATGATATTTAATAAAATAAGTAGAAATCCACTAAAAGTTTTGTTTGGTTATCTTGCAATCCCGAGATAATCGTCTCCATGCTCCAAATCCATTTTAAAGCCATTTTTAAGGCATTTCGCGCATACATGAAATGAACACATTTTTCTCCAAAACTATAACAGATGCAAGCTTGTCCTGTTTGGTGGAGATGATATTTAATAAAATAAGTAGAAATCCACTAAAAGTTTTGTTTGGTTATCTTGCAATCCCGAGATAATCGTCTCCATGCTCCAAATCCATTTTAAAGCCATTTTTAAGGCATTTCGCGCATACATGAAATGAACACATTTTTCTCCAAAACTATAACAGATGCAAGCTTGTCCTGTTTGGTGGAGATGATATTTAATAAAATAAGTAGAAATCCACTAAAAGTTTTGTTTGGTTATCTTGCAATCCCGAGATAATCGTCTCCATGCTCCAAATCCATTTTAAAGCCATTTTTAAGGCATTTCGCGCACACATGAAATGAACACATTTTTCTCCAAAACTATAACAGATGCAAGCTTGTCCTGTTTGGTGGAGATGATATTTAATAAAATAAGTAGAAATCCACTAAAAGTTTTGTTTGGTTATCTTGCAATCCCGAGATAATCGTCTCCATGCTCCAAATCCATTTTAAAGCCATTTTTAAGGCATTTCGCGCATACATGAAATGAACACATTTTTCTCCAAAACTATAACAGATGCAAGCTTGTCCTGTTGGTGGAGATGATATTTAATAAAATAAGTAGAAATCCACTAAAAGTTTTGTTTGGTTATCTTGCAATCCCGAGATAATCGTCTCCATGCTCCAAATCCATTTTAAAGCCATTTTTAAGGCATTTCGCGCATACATGAAATGAACACATTTTTCTCCAAAACTATAACAGATGCAAGCTTGTCCTGTTTGGTGGAGATGATATTTAATAAAATAAGTAGAAATCCACTAAAAGTTTTGTTTGGTTATCTTGCAATCCCGAGATAATCGTCTCCATGCTCCAAATCCATTTTAAAGCCATTTTTAAGGCATTTCGCGCATACATGAAATGAACACATTTTTCTCCAAAACTATAACAGATGCAAGCTTGTCCTGTTTGGTGGAGATGATATTTAATAAAATAAGTAGAAATCCACTAAAAGTTTTGTTTGGTTATCTTGCAATCCCGAGATAATCGTCTCCATGCTCCAAATCCATTTTAAAGCCATTTTTAAGGCATTTCGCGCATACATGAAATGAACACATTTTTCTCCAAAACTATAACAGATGCAAGCTTGTCCTGTTTGGTGGAGATGATATTTAATAAAATAAGTAGAAATCCACTAAAAGTTTTGTTTGGTTATCTTGCAATCCCGAGATAATCGTCTCCATGCTCCAAATCCATTTTAAAGCCATTTTTAAGGCATTTCGCGCATACATGAAATGAACACATTTTTCTCCAAAACTATAACAGATGCAAGCTTGTCCTGTTTGGTGGAGATGATATTTAATAAAATAAGTAGAAATCCACTAAAAGTTTTGTTTGGTTATCTTGCAATCCCGAGATAATCGTCTCCATGCTCCAAATCCATTTTAAAGCCATTTTTAAGGCATTTCGCGCATACATGAAATGAACACATTTTTCTCCAAAACTATAACAGATGCAAGCTTGTCCTGTTTGGTGGAGATGATATTTAATAAAATAAGTAGAAATCCACTAAAAGTTTTGTTTGGTTATCTTGCAATCCCGAGATAATCGTCTCCATGCTCCAAATCCATTTTAAAGCCATTTTTAAGGCATTTCGCGCATACATGAAATGAACACATTTTTCTCCAAAACTATAACAGATGCAAGCTTGTCCTGTTTGGTGGAGATGATATTTAATAAAATAAGTAGAAATCCACTAAAAGTTTTGTTTGGTTATCTTGCAATCCCGAGATAATCGTCTCCATGCTCCAAATCCATTTTAAAGCCATTTTTAAGGCATTTCGCGCATACATGAAATGAACACATTTTTCTCCAAAACTATAACAGATGCAAGCTTGTCCTGTTTGGTGGAGATGATATTTAATAAAATAAGTAGAAATCCACTAAAAGTTTTGTTTGGTTATCTTGCAATCCCGAGATAATCGTCTCCATGCTCCAAATCCATTTTAAAGCCATTTTTAAGGCATTTCGCGCATACATGAAATGAACACATTTTTCTCCAAAACTATAACAGATGCAAGCTTGTCCTGTTTGGTGGAGATGATATTTAATAAAATAAGTAGAAATCCACTAAAAGTTTTGTTTGGTTATCTTGCAATCCCGAGATAATCGTCTCCATGCTCCAAATCCATTTTAAAGCCATTTTTAAGGCATTTCGCGCATACATGAAATGAACACATTTTTCTCCAAAACTATAACAGATGCAAGCTTGTCCTGTTTGGTGGAGATGATATTTAATAAAATAAGTAGAAATCCACTAAAAGTTTTGTTTGGTTATCTTGCAATCCCGAGATAATCGTCTCCATGCTCCAAATCCATTTTAAAGCCATTTTTAAGGCATTTCGCGCATACATGAAATGAACACATTTTTCTCCAAAACTATAACAGATGCAAGCTTGTCCTGTTTGGTGGAGATGATATTTAATAAAATAAGTAGAAATCCACTAAAAGTTTTGTTTGGTTATCTTGCAATCTCGAGATAATCGTCTCCATGCTTCAAATGCTCTTAAAACCCATTTCTAAGGCATTTCGCGCATAAATGAAATGAACACATTTTTCTCCAAAACTATAACAGATGCAAGCTTGTCCTGTTTGGTGGAGATGATATTTAATAAAATAAGTAGAAATCCACTAAAAGTTTTGTTTGGTTATCTTGCAATCCCGAGATAATCGTCTCCATGCTCCAAATCCATTTTAAAGCCATTTCTAAGGCATTTCGCGCATAAATGAAATGAACACATTTTTCTCCAAAACTATAACAGATGCAAGCTTGTCCTGTTTGGTGGAGATGATATTTAATTAAATAAGTAGAAATCCACTAAAAGTTTTGTTTGGTTATCTTGCAATCCCGAGATAATCGTCTCCATGCTCCAAATCCATTTTAAAGCCATTTTTAAGGCATTTCGCGCATACATGAAATGAACACATTTTTCTCCAAAACTATAACAGATGCAAGCTTGTCCTGTTTGGTGGAGATGATATTTAATAAAATAAGTAGAAATCCACTAAAAGTTTTGTTTGGTTATCTTGCAATCCCGAGATAATCGTCTCCATGCTCCAAATCCATTTTAAAGCCATTTCTAAGGCATTTCGCGCATAAATGAAATGAACACATTTTTCTCCAAAACTATAACAGATGCAAGCTTGTCCTGTTTGGTGGAGATGATATTTAATTAAATAAGTAGAAATCCACTAAAAGTTTTGTTTGGTTATCTTGCAATCTCGAGATAATCGTCTCCATGCTTCAAATGCTCTTAAAACCCATTTCTAAGGCATTTCGCGCATAAATGAAATGAACACATTTTTCTCCAAAACTATAACAGATGCAAGCTTGTCCTGTTTGGTGGAGATGATATTTAATAAAATAAGTAGAAATCCACTAAAAGTTTTGTTTGGTTATCTTGCAATCCCGAGATAATCGTCTCCATGCTCCAAATCCATTTTAAAGCCATTTCTAAGGCATTTCGCGCATAAATGAAATGAACACATTTTTCTCCAAAACTATAACAGATGCAAGCTTGTCCTGTTTGGTGGAGATGATATTTAATTAAATAAGTAGAAATCCACTAAAAGTTTTGTTTGGTTATCTTGCAATCCCGAGATAATCGTCTCCATGCTCCAAATCCATTTTAAAGCCATTTTTAAGGCATTTCGCGCATACATGAAATGAACACATTTTTCTCCAAAACTATAACAGATGCAAGCTTGTCCTGTTTGGTGGAGATGATATTTAATAAAATAAGTAGAAATCCACTAAAAGTTTTGTTTGGTTATCTTGCAATCCCGAGATAATCGTCTCCATGCTCCAAATCCATTTTAAAGCCATTTCTAAGGCATTTCGCGCATAAATGAAATGAACACATTTTTCTCCAAAACTATAACAGATGCAAGCTTGTCCTGTTTGGTGGAGATGATATTTAATAAAATAAGTAGAAATCCACTAAAAGTTTTGTTTGGTTATCTTGCAATCCCGAGATAATCGTCTCCATGCTCCAAATCCATTTTAAAGCCATTTTTAAGGCATTTCGCGCATACATGAAATGAACACATTTTTCTCCAAAACTATAACAGATGCAAGCTTGTCCTGTTTGGTGGAGATGATATTTAATAAAATAAGTAGAAATCCACTAAAAGTTTTGTTTGGTTATCTTGCAATCCCGAGATAATCGTCTCCATGCTCCAAATCCATTTTAAAGCCATTTCTAAGGCATTTCGCGCATAAATGAAATGAACACATTTTTCTCCAAAACTATAACAGATGCAAGCTTGTCCTGTTTGGTGGAGATGATATTTAATTAAATAAGTAGAAATCCACTAAAAGTTTTGTTTGGTTATCTTGCAATCCCGAGATAATCGTCTCCATGCTCCAAATCCATTTTAAAGCCATTTTTAAGGCATTTCGCGCATACATGAAATGAACACATTTTTCTCCAAAACTATAGCAGATGCAAGCTTGTCCTGTTTGGTGGAGATGATATTTAATAAAATAAGTAGAAATCCACTAAAAGTTTTGTTTGGTTATCTTGCAATCCCGAGATAATCGTCTCCATGCTCCAAATCCATTTTAAAGCCATTTCTAAGGCATTTCGCGCATAAATGAAATGAACACATTTTTCTCCAAAACTATAACAGATGCAAGCTTGTCCTGTTTGGTGGAGATGATATTTAATAAAATAAGTAGAAATCCACTAAAAGTTTTGTTTGGTTATCTTGCAATCCCGAGATAATCGTCTCCATGCTCCAAATCCATTTTAAAGCCATTTCTAAGGCATTTCGCGCATAAATGAAATGAACACATTTTTCTCCAAAACTATAACAGATGCAAGCTTGTCCTGTTTGGTGGAGATGATATTTAATTAAATAAGTAGAAATCCACTAAAAGTTTTGTTTGGTTATCTTGCAATCCCGAGATAATCGTCTCCATGCTCCAAATCCATTTTAAAGCCATTTTTAAGGCATTTCGCGCATACATGAAATGAACACATTTTTCTCCAAAACTATAACAGATGCAAGCTTGTCCTGTTTGGTGGAGATGATATTTAATAAAATAAGTAGAAATCCACTAAAAGTTTTGTTTGGTTATCTTGCAATCCCGAGATAATCGTCTCCATGCTCCAAATCCATTTTAAAGCCATTTTTAAGGCATTTCGCGCATACATGAAATGAACACATTTTTCTCCAAAACTATAACAGATGCAAGCTTGTCCTGTTTGGTGGAGATGATATTTAATAAAATAAGTAGAAATCCACTAAAAGTTTTGTTTGGTTATCTTGCAATCCCGAGATAATCGTCTCCATGCTCCAAATCCATTTTAAAGCCATTTTTAAGGCATTTCGCGCATACATGAAATGAACACATTTTTCTCCAAAACTATAACAGATGCAAGCTTGTCCTGTTTGGTGGAGATGATATTTAATAAAATAAGTAGAAATCCACTAAAAGTTTTGTTTGGTTATCTTGCAATCCCGAGATAATCGTCTCCATGCTCCAAATCCATTTTAAAGCCATTTTTAAGGCATTTCGCGCATACATGAAATGAACACATTTTTCTCCAAAACTATAACAGATGCAAGCTTGTCCTGTTTGGTGGAGATGATATTTAATAAAATAAGTAGAAATCCACTAAAAGTTTTGTTTGGTTATCTTGCAATCCCGAGATAATCGTCTCCATGCTCCAAATCCATTTTAAAGCCATTTCTAAGGCATTTCGCGCATAAATGAAATGAACACATTTTTCTCCAAAACTATAACAGATGCAAGCTTGTCCTGTTTGGTGGAGATGATATTTAATAAAATAAGTAGAAATCCACTAAAAGTTTTGTTTGGTTATCTTGCAATCCCGAGATAATCGTCTCCATGCTCCAAATCCATTTTAAAGCCATTTTTAAGGCATTTCGCGCATACATGAAATGAACACATTTTTCTCCAAAACTATAACAGATGCAAGCTTGTCCTGTTTGGTGGAGATGATATTTAATAAAATAAGTAGAAATCCACTAAAAGTTTTGTTTGGTTATCTTGCAATCCCGAGATAATCGTCTCCATGCTCCAAATCCATTTTAAAGCCATTTCTAAGGCATTTCGCGCATAAATGAAATGAACACATTTTTCTCCAAAACTATAACAGATGCAAGCTTGTCCTGTTTGGTGGAGATGATATTTAATTAAATAAGTAGAAATCCACTAAAAGTTTTGTTTGGTTATCTTGCAATCCCGAGATAATCGTCTCCATGCTCCAAATCCATTTTAAAGCCATTTTTAAGGCATTTCGCGCATACATGAAATGAACACATTTTTCTCCAAAACTATAACAGATGCAAGCTTGTCCTGTTTGGTGGAGATGATATTTAATAAAATAAGTAGAAATCCACTAAAAGTTTTGTTTGGTTATCTTGCAATCCCGAGATAATCGTCTCCATGCTCCAAATCCATTTTAAAGCCATTTCTAAGGCATTTCGCGCATAAATGAAATGAACACATTTTTCTCCAAAACTATAACAGATGCAAGCTTGTCCTGTTTGGTGGAGATGATATTTAATAAAATAAGTAGAAATCCACTAAAAGTTTTGTTTGGTTATCTTGCAATCCCGAGATAATCGTCTCCATGCTCCAAATCCATTTTAAAGCCATTTTTAAGGCATTTCGCGCATACATGAAATGAACACATTTTTCTCCAAAACTATAACAGATGCAAGCTTGTCCTGTTTGGTGGAGATGATATTTAATTAAATAAGTAGAAATCCACTAAAAGTTTTGTTTGGTTATCTTGCAATCCCGAGATAATCGTCTCCATGCTCCAAATCCATTTTAAAGCCATTTTTAAGGCATTTCGCGCATACATGAAATGAACACATTTTTCTCCAAAACTATAACAGATGCAAGCTTGTCCTGTTTGGTGGAGATGATATTTAATAAAATAAGTAGAAATCCACTAAAAGTTTTGTTTGGTTATCTTGCAATCCCGAGATAATCGTCTCCATGCTCCAAATCCATTTTAAAGCCATTTTTAAGGCATTTCGCGCATACATGAAATGAACACATTTTTCTCCAAAACTATAACAGATGCAAGCTTGTCCTGTTTGGTGGAGATGATATTTAATAAAATAAGTAGAAATCCACTAAAAGTTTTGTTTGGTTATCTTGCAATCCCGAGATAATCGTCTCCATGCTCCAAATCCATTTTAAAGCCATTTCTAAGGCATTTCGCGCATAAATGAAATGAACACATTTTTCTCCAAAACTATAACAGATGCAAGCTTGTCCTGTTTGGTGGAGATGATATTTAATAAAATAAGTAGAAATCCACTAAAAGTTTTGTTTGGTTATCTTGCAATCCCGAGATAATCGTCTCCATGCTCCAAATCCATTTTAAAGCCATTTCTAAGGCATTTCGCGCATAAATGAAATGAACACATTTTTCTCCAAAACTATAACAGATGCAAGCTTGTCCTGTTTGGTGGAGATGATATTTAATAAAATAAGTAGAAATCCACTAAAAGTTTTGTTTGGTTATCTTGCAATCCCGAGATAATCGTCTCTATGCTCCAAATCCATTTTAAAGCCATTTTTAAGGCATTTCGCGCATACATGAAATGAACACATTTTTCTCCAAAACTATAACAGATGCAAGCTTGTCCTGTTTGGTGGAGATGATATTTAATAAAATAAGTAGAAATCCACTAAAAGTTTTGTTTGGTTATCTTGCAATCCCGAGATAATCGTCTCCATGCTCCAAATCCATTTTAAAGCCATTTCTAAGGCATTTCGCGCATAAATGAAATGAACACATTTTTCTCCAAAACTATAACAGATGCAAGCTTGTCCTGTTTGGTGGAGATGATATTTAATTAAATAAGTAGAAATCCACTAAAAGTTTTGTTTGGTTATCTTGCAATCCCGAGATAATCGTCTCCATGCTCCAAATCCATTTTAAAGCCATTTTTAAGGCATTTCGCGCATACATGAAATGAACACATTTTTCTCCAAAACTATAACAGATGCAAGCTTGTCCTGTTTGGTGGAGATGATATTTAATTAAATAAGTAGAAATCCACTAAAAGTTTTGTTTGGTTATCTTGCAATCCCGAGATAATCGTCTCCATGCTCCAAATCCATTTTAAAGCCATTTTTAAGGCATTTCGCGCATACATGAAATGAACACATTTTTCTCCAAAACTATAACAGATGCAAGCTTGTCCTGTTTGGTGGAGATGATATTTAATAAAATAAGTAGAAATCCACTAAACGTTTTGTTTGGTTATCTTGCAATCCCGAGATAATCGTTTCCATGCTCCAAATCCATTTTAAAGCCATTTTTAAGGCATTTCGCGCATACATGAAATGAACACATTTTTCTCCAAAACTATAACAGATGCAAGCTTGTCCTGTTTGGTGGAGATGATATTTAATAAAATAAGTAGAAATCCACTAAAAGTTTTGTTTGGTTATCTTGCAATCCCGAGATAATCGTCTCCATGCTCCAAATTCATTTTAAAGCCATTTTTAAGGCATTTCGCGCATACATGAAATGAACACATTTTTCTCCAAAACTATAACAGATGCAAGCTTGTCCTGTTTGGTGGAGATGATATTTAATAAAATAAGTAGAAATCCACTAAAAGTTTTGTTTGGTTATCTTGCAATCCCGAGATAATCGTCTCCATGCTCCAAATCCATTTTAAAGCCATTTCTAAGGCATTTCGCGCATAAATGAAATGAACACATTTTTCTCCAAAACTATAACAGATGCAAGCTTGTCCTGTTTGGTGGAGATGATATTTAATTAAATAAATAGAAATCCACTAAAAGTTTTGTTTGGTTATCTTGCAATCCCGAGATAATCGTCTCCATGCTCCAAATCCATTTTAAAGCCATTTTTAAGGCATTTCGCGCATACATGAAATGAACACATTTTTCTCCAAAACTATAACAGATGCAAGCTTGTCCTGTTTGGTGGAGATGATATTTAATTAAATAAGTAGAAATCCACTAAAAGTTTTGTTTGGTTATCTTGCAATCCCGAGATAATCGTCTCCATGCTCCAAATCCATTTTAAAGCCATTTTTAAGGCATTTCGCGCATACATGAAATGAACACATTTTTCTCCAAAACTATAACAGATGCAAGCTTGTCCTGTTTGGTGGAGATGATATTTAATAAAATAAGTAGAAATCCACTAAAAGTTTTGTTTGGTTATCTTGCAATCCCGAGATAATCGTCTCCATGCTCCAAATCCATTTTAAAGCCATTTTTAAGGCATTTCGCGCATACATGAAATGAACACATTTTTCTCCAAAACTATAGCAGATGCAAGCTTGTCCTGTTTGGTGGAGATGATATTTAATAAAATAAGTAGAAATCCACTAAAAGTTTTGTTTGGTTATCTTGCAATCCCGAGATAATCGTCTCCATGCTCCAAATCCATTTTAAAGCCATTTCTAAGGCATTTCGCGCATAAATGAAATGAACACATTTTTCTCCAAAACTATAACAGATGCAAGCTTGTCCTGTTTGGTGGAGATGATATTTAATAAAATAAGTAGAAATCCACTAAAAGTTTTGTTTGGTTATCTTGCAATCCCGAGATAATCGTCTCCATGCTCCAAATCCATTTTAAAGCCATTTCTAAGGCATTTCGCGCATAAATGAAATGAACACATTTTTCTCCAAAACTATAACAGATGCAAGCTTGTCCTGTTTGGTGGAGATGATATTTAATAAAATAAGTAGAAATCCACTAAAAGTTTTGTTTGGTTATCTTGCAATCCCGAGATAATCGTCTCCATGCTCCAAATCCATTTTAAAGCCATTTTTAAGGCATTTCGCGCATACATGAAATGAACACATTTTTCTCCAAAACTATAACAGATGCAAGCTTGTCCTGTTTGGTGGAGATGATATTTAATAAAAAAAGTAGAAATCCACTAAAGTTTTGTTTGGTTATCTTGCAATCCCGAGATAATCGTCTCCATGCTCCAAATCCATTTTAAAGCCATTTCTAAGGCATTTCGCGCATAAATGAAATGAACACATTTTTCTCCAAAACTATAACAGATGCAAGCTTGTCCTGTTTGGTGGAGATGATATTTAATTAAATAAGTAGAAATCCACTAAAAGTTTTGTTTGGTTATCTTGCAATCCCGAGATAATCGTCTCCATGCTCCAAATCCATTTTAAAGCCATTTTTAAGGCATTTCGCGCATACATGAAATGAACACATTTTTCTCCAAAACTATAACAGATGCAAGCTTGTCCTGTTTGGTGGAGATGATATTTAATAAAATAAGTAGAAATCCACTAAAAGTTTTGTTTGGTTATCTTGCAATCCCGAGATAATCGTCTCCATGCTCCAAATCCATTTTAAAGCCATTTTTAAGGCATTTCGCGCATACATGAAATGAACACATTTTTCTCCAAAACTATAACAGATGCAAGCTTGTCCTGTTTGGTGGAGATGATATTTAATAAAATAAGTAGAAATCCACTAAAAGTTTTGTTTGGTTATCTTGCAATCCCGAGATAATCGTCTCCATGCTCCAAATCCATTTTAAAGCCATTTTTAAGGCATTTCGCGCATACATGAAATGAACACATTTTTCTCCAAAACTATAACAGATGCAAGCTTGTCCTGTTTGGTGGAGATGATATTTAATAAAATAAGTAGAAATCCACTAAAAGTTTTGTTTGGTTATCTTGCAATCCCGAGATAATCGTCTCCATGCTCCAAATCCATTTTAAAGCCATTTTTAAGGCATTTCGCGCATACATGAAATGAACACATTTTTCTCCAAAACTATAACAGATGCAAGCTTGTCCTGTTTGGTGGAGATGATATTTAATAAAATAAGTAGAAATCCACTAAAAGTTTTGTTTGGTTATCTTGCAATCCCGAGATAATCGTCTCCATGCTCCAAATCCATTTTAAAGCCATTTCTAAGGCATTTCGCGCATAAATGAAATGAACACATTTTTCTCCAAAACTATAACAGATGCAAGCTTGTCCTGTTTGGTGGAGATGATATTTAATTAAATAAGTAGAAATCCACTAAAAGTTTTGTTTGGTTATCTTGCAAATCCCGAGATAATCGTCTCCATGCTCCAAATCCATTTTAAAGCCATTTTTAAGGCATTTCGCGCATACATGAAATGAACACATTTTTCTCCAAAACTATAACAGATGCAAGCTTGTCCTGTTTGGTGGAGATGATATTTAATAAAATAAGTAGAAATCCACTAAAAGTTTTGTTTGGTTATCTTGCAATCCCGAGATAATTGTCTCCATGCTCCAAATCCATTTTAAAGCCATTTTTAAGGCATTTCGCGCATACATGAAATGAACACATTTTTCTCCAAAACTATAACAGATGCAAGCTTGTCCTGTTTGGTGGAGATGATATTTAATAAAATAAGTAGAAATCCACTAAAAGTTTTGTTTGGTTATCTTGCAATCCCGAGATAATCGTCTCCATGCTCCAAATCCATTTTAAAGCCATTTCTAAGGCATTTCGCGCATAAATGAAATGAACACATTTTTCTCCAAAACTATAACAGATGCAAGCTTGTCCTGTTTGGTGGAGATGATATTTAATAAAATAAGTAGAAATCCACTAAAAGGTTTTGTTTGGTTATCTTGCAATCCCGAGATAATCGTCTCCATGCTCCAAATCCATTTTAAAGCCATTTTTAAGGCATTTCGCGCATACATGAAATGAACACATTTTTCTCCAAAACTATAACAGATGCAAGCTTGTCCTGTTTGGTGGAGATGATATTTAATAAAATAAGTAGAAATCCACTAAAAGTTTTGTTTGGTTATCTTGCAATCCCGAGATAATCGTCTCCATGCTCCAAATCCATTTTAAAGCCATTTCTAAGGCATTTCGCGCATAAATGAAATGAACACATTTTTCTCCAAAACTATAACAGATGCAAGCTTGTCCTGTTTGGTGGAGATGATATTTAATAAAATAAGTAGAAATCCACTAAAAGTTTTGTTTGGTTATCTTGCAATCCCGAGATAATCGTCTCCATGCTCCAAATCCATTTTAAAGCCATTTTTAAGGCATTTCGCGCATACATGAAATGAACACATTTTTCTCCAAAACTATAACAGATGCAAGCTTGTCCTGTTTGGTGGAGATGATATTTAATAAAATAAGTAGAAATCCACTAAAAGTTTTGTTTGGTTATCTTACAATCCCGAGATAATCGTCTCCATGCTCCAAATCCATTTTAAAGCCATTTCTAAGGCATTTCGCGCATAAATGAAATGAACACATTTTTCTCCAAAACTATAACAGATGCAAGCTTGTCCTGTTTGGTGGAGATGATATTTAATTAAATAAGTAGAAATCCATTAAAAGTTTTGTTTGGTTATCTTGCAATCCCGAGATAATCGTCTCCATGCTCCAAATCCATTTTAAAGCCATTTTTAAGGCATTTCGCGCATACATGAAATGAACACATTTTTCTCCAAAACTATAACAGATGCAAGCTTGTCCTGTTTGGTGGAGATGATATTTAATAAAATAAGTAGAAATCCACTAAAAGTTTTGTTTGGTTATCTTGCAATCCCGAGATAATCGTCTCCATGCTCCAAATCCATTTTAAAGCCATTTCTAAGGCATTTCGCGCATAAATGAAATGAACACATTTTTCTCCAAAACTATAACAGATGCAAGCTTGTCCTGTTTGGTGGAGATGATATTTAATTAAATAAGTAGAAATCCACTAAAAGTTTTGTTTGGTTATCTTGCAATCCCGAGATAATCGTCTCCATGCTCCAAATCCATTTTAAAGCCATTTTTAAGGCATTTCGCGCATACATGAAATGAACACATTTTTCTCCAAAACTATAACAGATGCAAGCTTGTCCTGTTTGGTGGAGATGATATTTAATAAAATAAGTAGAAATCCACTAAAAGTTTTGTTTGGTTATCTTGCAATCCCGAGATAATCGTCTCCATGCTCCAAATCCATTTTAAAGCCATTTCTAAGGCATTTCGCGCATAAATGAAATGAACACATTTTTCTCCAAAACTATAACAGATGCAAGCTTGTCCTGTTTGGTGGAGATGATATTTAATTAAATAAGTAGAAATCCACTAAAAGTTTTGTTTGGTTATCTTGCAATCCCGAGATAATCGTCTCCATGCTCCAAATCCATTTTTAAGGCATTTCGCGCATACATGAAATGAACACATTTTTCTCCAAAACTATAACAGATGCAAGCTTGTCCTGTTTGGTGGAGATGATATTTAATAAAATAAGTAGAAATCCACTAAAAGTTTTGTTTGGTTATCTTGCAATCCCGAGATAATCGTCTCCATGCTCCAAATCCATTTTAAAGCCATTTCTAAGGCATTTCGCGCATAAATGAAATGAACACATTTTTCTCCAAAACTATAACAGATGCAAGCTTGTCCTGTTTGGTGGAGATGATATTTAATTAAATAAGTAGAAATCCACTAAAAGTTTTGTTTGGTTATCTTGCAATCCCGAGATAATCGTCTCCATGCTCCAAATCCATTTTAAAGCCATTTTTAAGGCATTTCGCGCATACATGAAATGAACACATTTTTCTCCAAAACTATAACAGATGCAAGCTTGTCCTGTTTGGTGGAGATGATATTTAATAAAATAAGTAGAAATCCACTAAAAGTTTTGTTTGGTTATCTTGCAATCCCGAGATAATCGTCTCCATGCTCCAAATCCATTTTAAAGCCATTTCTAAGGCATTTCGCGCATAAATGAAATGAACACATTTTTCTCCAAAACTATAACAGATGCAAGCTTGTCCTGTTTGGTGGAGATGATATTTAATTAAATAAGTAGAAATCCACTAAAAGTTTTGTTTGGTTATCTTGCAATCCCGAGATAATCGTCTCCATGCTCCAAATCCATTTTAAAGCCATTTTTAAGGCATTTCGCGCATACATGAAATGAACACATTTTTCTCCAAAACTATAACAGATGCAAGCTTGTCCTGTTTGGTGGAGATGATATTTAATAAAATAAGTAGAAATCCACTAAAAGTTTTGTTTGGTTATCTTGCAATCCCGAGATAATCGTCTCCATGCTCCAAATCCATTTTAAAGCCATTTCTAAGGCATTTCGCGCATAAATGAAATGAACACATTTTTCTCCAAAACTATAACAGATGCAAGCTTGTCCTGTTTGGTGGAGATGATATTTAATAAAATAAGTAGAAATCCACTAAAAGTTTTGTTTGGTTATCTTGCAATCCCGAGATAATCGTCTCCATGCTCCAAATCCATTTTAAAGCCATTTTTAAGGCATTTCGCGCATACATGAAATGAACACATTTTTCTCCAAAACTATAACAGATGCAAGCTTGTCCTGTTTGGTGGAGATGATATTTAATAAAATAAGTAGAAATCCACTAAAAGTTTTGTTTGGTTATCTTGCAATCCCGAGATAATCGTCTCCATGCTCCAAATCCATTTTAAAGCCATTTTTAAGGCATTTCGCGCATACATGAAATGAACACATTTTTCTCCAAAACTATAACAGATGCAAGCTTGTCCTGTTTGGTGGAGATGATATTTAATTAAATAAGTAGAAATCCACTAAAAGTTTTGTTTGGTTATCTTGCAATCCCGAGATAATCGTCTCCATGCTCCAAATCCATTTTAAAGCCATTTTTAAGGCATTTCGCGCATACATGAAATGAACACATTTTTCTCCAAAACTATAACAGATGCAAGCTTGTCCTGTTTGGTGGAGATGATATTTAATAAAATAAGTAGAAATCCACTAAAAGTTTTGTTTGGTTATCTTGCAATCCCGAGATAATCGTCTCCATGCTCCAAATCCATTTTAAAGCCATTTCTAAGGCATTTCGCGCATAAATGAAATGAACACATTTTTCTCCAAAACTATAACAGATGCAAGCTTGTCCTGTTTGGTGGAGATGATATTTAATAAAATAAGTAGAAATCCACTAAAAGTTTTGTTTGGTTATCTTGCAATCCCGAGATAATCGTCTCCATGCTCCAAATCCATTTTAAAGCCATTTTTAAGGCATTTCGCGCATACATGAAATGAACACATTTTTCTCCAAAACTATAACAGATGCAAGCTTGTCCTGTTTGGTGGAGATGATATTTAATAAAATAAGTAGAAATCCACTAAAAGTTTTGTTTGGTTATCTTGCAATCCCGAGATAATCGTCTCCATGCTCCAAATCCATTTTAAAGCCATTTTTAAGGCATTTCGCGCATACATGAAATGAACACATTTTTCTCCAAAACTATAACAGATGCAAGCTTGTCCTGTTTGGTGGAGATGATATTTAATTAAATAAGTAGAAATCCACTAAAAGTTTTGTTTGGTTATCTTGCAATCCCGAGATAATCGTCTCCATGCTCCAAATCCATTTTAAAGCCATTTCTAAGGCATTTCGCGCATAAATGAAATGAACACATTTTTCTCCAAAACTATAACAGATGCAAGCTTGTCCTGTTTGGTGGAGATGATATTTAATTAAATAAGTAGAAATCCACTAAAAGTTTTGTTTGGTTATCTTGCAATCCCGAGATAATCGTCTCCATGCTCCAAATCCATTTTAAAGCCATTTTTAAGGCATTTCGCGCATACATGAAATGAACACATTTTTCTCCAAAACTATAACAGATGCAAGCTTGTCCTGTTTGGTGGAGATGATATTTAATAAAATAAGTAGAAATCCACTAAAAGTTTTGTTTGGTTATCTTGCAATCCCGAGATAATCGTCTCCATGCTCCAAATCCATTTTAAAGCCATTTTTAAGGCATTTCGCGCATACATGAAATGAACACATTTTTCTCCAAAACTATAACAGATGCAAGCTTGTCCTGTTTGGTGGAGATGATATTTAATAAAATAAGTAGAAATCCATTAAAAGTTTTGTTTGGTTATCTTGCAATCCCGAGATAATCGTCTCCATGCTCCAAATCCATTTTAAAGCCATTTCTAAGGCATTTCGCGCATAAATGAAATGAACACATTTTTCTCCAAAACTATAACAGATGCAAGCTTGTCCTGTTTGGTGGAGATGATATTTAATAAAATAAGTAGAAATCCACTAAAAGTTTTGTTTGGTTATCTTGCAATCCCGAGATAATCGTCTCCATGCTCCAAATCCATTTTAAAGCCATTTTTAAGGCATTTCGCGCATACATGAAATGAACACATTTTTCTCCAAAACTATAACAGATGCAAGCTTGTCCTGTTTGGTGGAGATGATATTTAATAAAATAAGTAGAAATCCACTAAAAGTTTTGTTTGGTTATCTTGCAATCCCGAGATAATCGTCTCCATGCTCCAAATCCATTTTAAAGCCATTTCTAAGGCATTTCGCGCATAAATGAAATGAACACATTTTTCTCCAAAACTATAACAGATGCAAGCTTGTCCTGTTTGGTGGAGATGATATTTAATTAAATAAGTAGAAATCCACTAAAAGTTTTGTTTGGTTATCTTGCAATCCCGAGATAATCGTCTCCATGCTCCAAATCCATTTTAAAGCCATTTTTAAGGCATTTCGCGCATACATGAAATGAACACATTTTTCTCCAAAACTATAACAGATGCAAGCTTGTCCTGTTTGGTGGAGATGATATTTAATAAAATAAGTAGAAATCCACTAAAAGTTTTGTTTGGTTATCTTGCAATCCCGAGATAATCGTCTCCATGCTCCAAATCCATTTTAAAGCCATTTTTAAGGCATTTCGCGCATACATGAAATGAACACATTTTTCTCCAAAACTATAACAGATGCAAGCTTGTCCTGTTTGGTGGAGATGATATTTAATAAAATAAGTAGAAATCCACTAAAAGTTTTGTTTGGTTATCTTGCAATCCCGAGATAATCGTCTCCATGCTCCAAATCCATTTTAAAGCCATTTTTAAGGCATTTCGCGCATACATGAAATGAACACATTTTTCTCCAAAACTATAACAGATGCAAGCTTGTCCTGTTTGGTGGAGATGATATTTAATAAAATAAGTAGAAATCCACTAAAAGTTTTGTTTGGTTATCTTGCAATCCCGAGATAATCGTCTCCATGCTCCAAATCCATTTTAAAGCCATTTCTAAGGCATTTCGCGCATAAATGAAATGAACACATTTTTCTCCAAAACTATAACAGATGCAAGCTTGTCCTGTTTGGTGGAGATGATATTTAATTAAATAAGTAGAAATCCACTAAAAGTTTTGTTTGGTTATCTTGCAATCCCGAGATAATCGTCTCCATGCTCCAAATCCATTTTAAAGCCATTTTTAAGGCATTTCGCGCATACATGAAATGAACACATTTTTCTCAAAAACTATAACAGATGCAAGCTTGTCCTGTTTGGTGGAGATGATATTTAATTAAATAAGTAGAAATCCACTAAAAGTTTTGTTTGGTTATCTTGCAATCCCGAGATAATCGTCTCCATGCTCCAAATCCATTTTAAAGCCATTTTTAAGGCATTTCGCGCATACATGAAATGAACACATTTTTCTCCAAAACTATAACAGATGCAAGCTTGAACTGTTTGGTGGAGATGATATTTAATAAAATAAGTAGAAATCCACTAAAAGTTTTGTTTGGTTATCTTGCAATCCCGAGATAATCGTCTCCATGCTCCAAATCCATTTTAAAGCCATTTCTAAGGCATTTCGCGCATAAATGAAATGAACACATTTTTCTCCAAAACTATAACAGATGCAAGCTTGTCCTGTTTGGTGGAGATGATATTTAATTAAATAAGTAGAAATCCACTAAAAGTTTTGTTTGGTTATCTTGCAATCCCGAGATAATCGTCTCCATGCTCCAAATCCATTTTAAAGCCATTTTTAAGGCATTTCGCGCATACATGAAATGAACACATTTTTCTCCAAAACTATAACAGATGCAAGCTTGTCCTGTTTGGTGGAGATGATATTTAATAAAATAAGTAGAAATCCACTAAAAGTTTTGTTTGGTTATCTTGCAATCCCGAGATAATCGTCTCCATGCTCCAAATCCATTTTAAAGCCATTTCTAAGGCATTTCGCGCATAAATGAAATGAACACATTTTTCTCCAAAACTATAACAGATGCAAGCTTGTCCTGTTTGGTGGAGATGATATTTAATAAAATAAGTAGAAATCCACTAAAAGTTTTGTTTGGTTATCTTGCAATCCCGAGATAATCGTCTCCATGCTCCAAATCCATTTTAAAGCCATTTCTAAGGCATTTCGCGCATAAATGAAATGAACACATTTTTCTCCAAAACTATAACAGATGCAAGCTTGTCCTGTTTGGTGGAGATGATATTTAATAAAATAAGTAGAAATCCACTAAAAGTTTTGTTTGGTTATCTTGCAATCCCGAGATAATCGTCTCCATGCTCCAAATCCATTTTAAAGCCATTTTTAAGGCATTTCGCGCATACATGAAATGAACACATTTTTCTCCAAAACTATAACAGATGCAAGCTTGTCCTGTTTGGTGGAGATGATATTTAATAAAATAAGTAGAAATCCACTAAAAGTTTTGTTTGGTTATCTTGCAATCCCGAGATAATCGTCTCCATGCTCCAAATCCATTTTAAAGCCATTTTTAAGGCATTTCGCGCATACATGAAATGAACACATTTTTCTCCAAAACTATAACAGATGCAAGCTTGTCCTGTTTGGTGGAGATGATATTTAATAAAATAAGTAGAAATCCACTAAAAGTTTTGTTTGGTTATCTTGCAATCCCGAGATAATCGTCTCCATGCTCCAAATCCATTTTAAAGCCATTTCTAAGGCATTTCGCGCATAAATGAAATGAACACATTTTTCTCCAAAACTATAACAGATGCAAGCTTGTCCTGTTTGGTGGAGATGATATTTAATTAAATAAGTAGAAATCCACTAAAAGTTTTGTTTGGTTATCTTGCAATCCCGAGATAATCGTCTCCATGCTCCAAATCCATTTTAAAGCCATTTTTAAGGCATTTCGCGCATACATGAAATGAACACATTTTTCTCCAAAACTATAACAGATGCAAGCTTGTCCTGTTTGGTGGAGATGATATTTAATAAAATAAGTAGAAATCCACTAAAAGTTTTGTTTGGTTATCTTGCAATCCCGAGATAATCGTCTCCATGCTCCAAATCCATTTTAAAGCCATTTCTAAGGCATTTCGCGCATAAATGAAATGAACACATTTTTCTCCAAAACTATAACAGATGCAAGCTTGTCCTGTTTGGTGGAGATGATATTTAAGAAAATAAGTAGAAATCCACTAAAAGTTTTGTTTGGTTATCTTGCAATCCCGAGATAATCGTCTCCATGCTCCAAATCCATTTTAAAGCCATTTCTAAGGCATTTCGCGCATAAATGAAATGAACACATTTTTCTCCAAAACTATAACAGATGCAAGCTTGTCCTGTTTGGTGGAGATGATATTTAATAAAATAAGTAGAAATCCACTAAAAGTTTTGTTTGGTTATCTTGCAATCCCGAGATAATCGTCTCCATGCTCCAAATCCATTTTTAAGGCATTTCGCGCATACATGAAATGAACACATTTTTCTCCAAAACTATAACAGATGCAAGCTTGTCCTGTTTGGTGGAGATGATATTTAATAAAATAAGTAGAAATCCACTAAAAGTTTTGTTTGGTTATCTTGCAATCCCGAGATAATCGTCTCCATGCTCCAAATCCATTTTAAAGCCATTTCTAAGGCATTTCGCGCATAAATGAAATGAACACATTTTTCTCCAAAACTATAACAGATGCAAGCTTGTCCTGTTTGGTGGAGATGATATTTAATTAAATAAGTAGAAATCCACTAAAAGTTTTGTTTGGTTATCTTGCAATCCCGAGATAATCGTCTCCATGCTCCAAATCCATTTTAAAGCCATTTTTAAGGAATTTCGCGCATACATGAAATGAACACATTTTTCTCCAAAACTATAACAGATGCAAGCTTGTCCTGTTTGGTGGAGATGATATTTAATAAAATAAGTAGAAATCCACTAAAAGTTTTGTTTGGTTATCTTGCAATCCCGAGATAATCGTCTCCATGCTCCAAATCCATTTTAAAGCCATTTTTAAGGCATTTCGCGCATAAATGAAATGAACACATTTTTCTCCAAAACTATAACAGATGCAAGCTTGTCCTGTTTGGTGGAGATGATATTTAATTAAATAAGTAGAAATCCACTAAAAGTTTTGTTTGGTTATCTTGCAATCCCGAGATAATCGTCTCCATGCTCCAAATCCATTTTAAAGCCATTTTTAAGGCATTTCGCGCATACATGAAATGAACACATTTTTCTCCAAAACTATAACAGATGCAAGCTTGTCCTGTTTGGTGGAGATGATATTTAATTAAATAAGTAGAAATCCACTAAAAGTTTTGTTTGGTTATCTTGCAATCCCGAGATAATCGTCTCCATGCTCCAAATCCATTTTAAAGCCATTTTTAAGGCATTTCGCGCATACATGAAATGAACACATTTTTCTCCAAAACTATAACAGACGCAAGCTTGTCCTGTTTGGTGGAGATGATATTTAATAAAATAAGTAGAAATCCACTAAAAGTTTTGTTTGGTTATCTTGCAATCCCGAGATAATCGTCTCCATGCTCCAAATCCATTTTAAAGCCATTTTTAAGGCATTTCGCGCATACATGAAATGAACACATTTTTCTCCAAAACTATAACAGATGCAAGCTTGTCCTGTTTGGTGGAGATGATATTTAATAAAATAAGTAGAAATCCACTAAAAGTTTTGTTTGGTTATCTTGCAATCCCGAGATAATTGTCTCCATGCTCCAAATCCATTTTAAAGCCATTTTTAAGGCATTTCGCGCATACATGAAATGAACACATTTTTCTCCAAAACTATAACAGATGCAAGCTTGTCCTGTTTGGTGGAGATGATATTTAATAAAATAAGTAGAAATCCACTAAAAGTTTTGTTTGGTTATCTTGCAATCCCGAGATAATCGTCTCCATGCTCCAAATCCATTTTAAAGCCATTTCTAAGGCATTTCGCGCATAAATGAAATGAACACATTTTTCTCCAAAACTATAACAGATGCAAGCTTGTCCTGTTTGGTGGAGATGACATTTAATAAAATAAGTAGAAATCCACTAAAAGTTTTGTTTGGTTATCTTGCAATCCCGAGATAATCGTCTCCATGCTCCAAATCCATTTTAAAGCCATTTTTAAGGCATTTCGCGCATACATGAAATGAACACATTTTTCTCCAAAACTATAACAGATGCAAGCTTGTCCTGTTTGGTGGAGATGATATTTAATAAAATAAGTAGAAATCCACTAAAAGTTTTGTTTGGTTATCTTGCAATCCCGAGATAATCGTCTCCATGCTCCAAATCCATTTTAAAGCCATTTCTAAGGCATTTCGCGCATAAATGAAATGAACACATTTTTCTCCAAAACTATAACAGATGCAAGCTTGTCCTGTTTGGTGGAGATGATATTTAATTAAATAAGTAGAAATCCACTAAAAGTTTTGTTTGGTTATCTTGCAATCCCGAGATAATCGTCTCCATGCTCCAAATCCATTTTAAAGCCATTTTTAAGGCATTTCGCGCATACATGAAATGAACACATTTTTCTCCAAAACTATAACAGATGCAAGCTTGTCCTGTTTGGTGGAGATGATATTTAATAAAATAAGTAGAAATCCACTAAAAGTTTTGTTTGGTTATCTTGCAATCCCGAGATAATCGTCTCCATGCTCCAAATCCATTTTAAAGCCATTTCTAAGGCATTTCGCGCATAAATGAAATGAACACATTTTTCTCCAAAACTATAACAGATGCAAGCTTGTCCTGTTTGGTGGAGATGATATTTAATAAAATAAGTAGAAATCCACTAAAAGTTTTGTTTGGTTATCTTGCAATCCCGAGATAATCGTCTCCATGCTCCAAATCCATTTTAAAGCCATTTTTAAGGCATTTCGCGCATACATGAAATGAACACATTTTTCTCCAAAACTATAACAGATGCAAGCTTGTCCTGTTTGGTGGAGATGATATTTAATAAAATAAGTAGAAATCCACTAAAAGTTTTGTTTGGTTATCTTGCAATCCCGAGATAATCGTCTCCATGCTCCAAATCCATTTTAAAGCCATTTCTAAGGCATTTCGCGCATAAATGAAATGAACACATTTTTCTCCAAAACTATAACAGATGCAAGCTTGTCCTGTTTGGTGGAGATGATATTTAATTAAATAAGTAGAAATCCACTAAAAGTTTTGTTTGGTTATCTTGCAATCCCGAGATAATCGTCTCCATGCTCCAAATCCATTTTTAAGGCATTTCGCGCATACATGAAATGAACACATTTTTCTCCAAAACTATAACAGATGCAAGCTTGTCCTGTTTGGTGGAGATGATATTTAATAAAATAAGTAGAAATCCACTAAAAGTTTTGTTTGGTTATCTTGCAATCCCGAGATAATCGTCTCCATGCTCCAAATCCATTTTAAAGCCATTTCTAAGGCATTTCGCGCATAAATGAAATGAACACATTTTTCTCCAAAACTATAACAGATGCAAGCTTGTCCTGTTTGGTGGAGATGATATTTAATTAAATAAGTAGAAATCCACTAAAAGTTTTGTTTGGTTATCTTGCAATCCCGAGATAATCGTCTCCATGCTCCAAATCCATTTTAAAGCCATTTTTAAGGCATTTCGCGCATACATGAAATGAACACATTTTTCTCCAAAACTATAACAGATGCAAGCTTGTCCAGTTTGGTGGAGATGATATTTAATAAAATAAGTAGAAATCCACTAAAAGTTTTGTTTGGTTATCTTGCAATCCCGAGATAATCGTCTCCATGCTCCAAATCCATTTTAAAGCCATTTCTAAGGCATTTCGCGCATAAATGAAATGAACACATTTTTCTCCAAAACTATAACAGATGCAAGCTTGTCCTGTTTTGTGGAGATGATATTTAATAAAATAAGTAGAAATTCACTAAAAGTTTTGTTTGGTTATCTTGCAATCCCGAGATAATCGTCTCCATGCTCCAAATCCATTTTAAAGCCATTTTTAAGGCATTTCGCGCATACATGAAATGAACACATTTTTCTCCAAAACTATAACAGATGCAAGCTTGTCCTGTTTGGTGGAGATGATATTTAATAAAATAAGTAGAAATCCACTAAAAGTTTTGTTTGGTTATCTTGCAATCCCGAGATAATCGTCTCCATGCTCCAAATCCATTTTAAAGCCATTTTTAAGGCATTTCGCGCATACATGAAATGAACACATTTTTCTCCAAAACTATAACAGATGCAAGCTTGTCCTGTTTGGTGGAGATGATATTTAATAAAATAAGTAGAAATCCACTAAAAGTTTTGTTTGGTTATCTTGCAATCCCGAGATAATCGTCTCCATGCTCCAAATCCATTTTAAAGCCATTTTTAAGGCATTTCGCGCATACATGAAATGAACACATTTTTCTCCAAAACTATAACAGATGCAAGCTTGTCCTGTTTGGTGGAGATGATATTTAATAAAATAAGTAGAAATCCACTAAAAGTTTTGTTTGGTTATCTTGCAATCCCGAGATAATCGTCTCCATGCTCCAAATCCATTTTAAAGCCATTTTTAAGGCATTTCGCGCATACATGAAATGAACACATTTTTCTCCAAAACTATAACAGATGCAAGCTTCTCCTGTTTGGTGGAGATGATATTTAATAAAATAAGTAGAAATCCACTAAAAGTTTTGTTTGGTTATCTTGCAATCCCGAGATAATCGTCTCTATGCTCCAAATCCATTTTAAAGCCATTTCTAAGGCATTTCGCGCATAAATGAAATGAACACATTTTCTCCAAAACTATAACAGATGCAAGCTTGTCCTGTTTGGTGGAGATGATATTTAATAAAATAAGTAGAAATCCACTAAAAGTTTTGTTTGGTTATCTTGCAATCCCGAGATAATCGTCTCCATGCTCCAAATCCATTTTAAAGCCATTTCTAAGGCATTTCGCGCATAAATGAAATGAACACATTTTTCTCCAAAACTATAACAGATGCAAGCTTGTCCTGTTTGGTGGAGATGATATTTAATTAAATAAGTAGAAATCCACTAAAAGTTTTGTTTGGTTATCTTGCAATCCCGAGATAATCGTCTCCATGCTCCAAATCCATTTTAAAGCCATTTTTAAGGCATTTCGCGCATACATGAAATGAACACATTTTTCTCCAAAACTATAACAGATGCAAGCTTGTCCTGTTTGGTGGAGATGATATTTAATAAAATAAGTAGAAATCCACTAAAAGTTTTGTTTGGTTATCTTGCAATCCCGAGATAATCGTCTCCATGCTCCAAATCCATTTTAAAGCCATTTTTAAGGCATTTCGCGCATACATGAAATGAACACATTTTTCTCCAAAACTATAACAGATGCAAGCTTGTCCTGTTTGGTGGAGATGATATTTAATAAAATAAGTAGAAATCCACTAAAAGTTTTGTTTGGTTATCTTGCAATCCCGAGATAATCGTCTCCATGCTCCAAATCCATTTTAAAGCCATTTTTAAGGCATTTCGCGCATACATGAAATGAACACATTTTTCTCCAAAACTATAACAGATGCAAGCTTGTCCTGTTTGGTGGAGATGATATTTAATAAAATAAGTAGAAATCCATTAAAAGTTTTGTTTGGTTATCTTGCAATCCCGAGATAATCGTCTCCATGCTCCAAATCCATTTTAAAGCCATTTCTAAGGCATTTCGCGCATAAATGAAATGAACACATTTTTCTCCAAAACTATAACAGATGCAAGCTTGTCCTGTTTGGTGGAGATGATATTTAATAAAATAAGTAGAAATCCACTAAAAGTTTTGTTTGGTTATCTTGCAATCCCGAGATAATCGTCTCCATGCTCCAAATCCATTTTAAAGCCATTTTTAAGGCATTTCGCGCATACATGAAATGAACACATTTTTCTCCAAAACTATAACAGATGCAAGCTTGTCCTGTTTGGTGGAGATGATATTTAATAAAATAAGTAGAAATCCACTAAAAGTTTTGTTTGGTTATCTTGCAATCCCGAGATAATCGTCTCCATGCTCCAAATCCATTTTAAAGCCATTTCTAAGGCATTTCGCGCATAAATGAAATGAACACATTTTTCTCCAAAACTATAACAGATGCAAGCTTGTCCTGTTTGGTGGAGATGATATTTAATTAAATAAGTAGAAATCCACTAAAAGTTTTGTTTGGTTATCTTGCAATCCCGAGATAATCGTCTCCATGCTCCAAATCCATTTTAAAGCCATTTTTAAGGCATTTCGTGCATACATGAAATGAACACATTTTTCTCCAAAACTATAACAGATGCAAGCTTGTCCTGTTTGGTGGAGATGATATTTAATAAAATAAGTAGAAATCCACTAAAAGTTTTGTTTGGTTATCTTGCAATCCCGAGATAATCGTCTCCATGCTCCAAATCCATTTTAAAGCCATTTCTAAGGCATTTCGTGCATACATGAAATGAACACATTTTTCTCCAAAACTATAACAGATGCAAGCTTGTCCTGTTTGGTGGAGATGATATTTAATAAAATAAGTAGAAATCCACTAAAAGTTTTGTTTGGTTATCTTGCAATCCCGAGATAATCGTCTCCATGCTCCAAATCCATTTTAAAGCCATTTCTAAGGCATTTCGCGCATAAATGAAATGAACACATTTTTCTCCAAAACTATAACAGATGCAAGCTTGTCCTGTTTGGTGGAGATGATATTTAATAAAATAAGTAGAAATCCACTAAAAGTTTTGTTTGGTTATCTTGCAATCCCGAGATAATCGTCTCCATGCTCCAAATCCATTTTAAAGCCATTTTTAAGGCATTTCGCGCATACATGAAATGAACACATTTTTCTCCAAAACTATAACAGATGCAAGCTTGTCCTGTTTGGTGGAGATGATATTTAATAAAATAAGTAGAAATCCACTAAAAGTTTTGTTTGGTTATCTTGCAATCCCGAGATAATCGTCTCCATGCTCCAAATCCATTTTAAAGCCATTTCTAAGGCATTTCGCGCATAAATGAAATGAACACATTTTTCTCCAAAACTATAACAGATGCAAGCTTGTCCTGTTTGGTGGAGATGATATTTAATAAAATAAGTAGAAATCCACTAAAAGTTTTGTTTGGTTATCTTGCAATCCCGAGATAATCGTCGCCATGCTCCAAATCCATTTTAAAGCCATTTCTAAGGCATTTCGCGCATAAATGAAATGAACACATTTTTCTCCAAAACTATAACAGATGCAAGCTTGTCCTGTTTGGTGGAGATGATATTTAATAAAATAAGTAGAAATCCACTAAAAGTTTTGTTTGATTATCTTGCAATCCCGAGATAATCGTCTCCATGCTCCAAATCCATTTTAAAGCCATTTTTAAGGCATTTCGCGCATACATGAAATGAACACATTTTTCTCCAAAACTATAACAGATGCAAGCTTGTCCTGTTTGGTGGAGATGATATTTAATAAAATAAGTAGAAATCCACTAAAAGTTTTGTTTGGTTATCTTGCAATCCCGAGATAATCGTCTCCATGCTCCAAATCCATTTTAAAGCCATTTCTAAGGCATTTCGCGCATAAATGAAATGAACACATTTTTCTCCAAAACTATAACAGATGCAAGCTTGTCCTGTTTGGTGGAGATGATATTTAATTAAATAAGTAGAAATCCACTAAAAGTTTTGTTTGGTTATCTTGCAATCCCGAGATAATCGTCTCCATGCTCCAAATCCATTTTAAAGCCATTTTTAAGGCATTTCGCGCATACATGAAATGAACACATTTTTCTCCAAAACTATAACAGATGCAAGCTTGTCCTGTTTGGTGGAGATGATATTTAATAAAATAAGTAGAAATCCACTAAAAGTTTTGTTTGGTTATCTTGCAATCCCGAGATAATCGTCCCCATGCTCCAAATCCATTTTAAAGCCATTTTTAAGGCATTTCGCGCATACATGAAATGAACACATTTTTCTCCAAAACTATAACAGATGCAAGCTTGTCCTGTTTGGTGGAGATGATATTTAATAAAATAAGTAGAAATCCACTAAAAGTTTTGTTTGGTTATCTTGCAATCCCGAGATAATCGTCTCCATGCTCCAAATCCATTTTAAAGCCATTTCTAAGGCATTTCGCGCATAAATGAAATGAACACATTTTTCTCCAAAACTATAACAGATGCAAGCTTGTCCTGTTTGGTGGAGATGATATTTAATTAAATAAGTAGAAATCCACTAAAAGTTTTGTTTGGTTATCTTGCAATCCCGAGATAATCGTCTCCATGCTCCAAATCCATTTTAAAGCCATTTTAAGGCATTTCGCGCATACATGAAATGAACACATTTTTCTCCAAAACTATAACAGATGCAAGCTTGTCCTGTTTGGTGGAGATGATATTTAATAAAATAAGTAGAAATCCACTAAAAGTTTTGTTTGGTTATCTTGCAATCCCGAGATAATCGTCTCCATGCTCCAAATCCATTTTAAAGCCATTTCTAAGGCATTTCGCGCATAAATGAAATGAACACATTTTTCTCCAAAACTATAACAGATGCAAGCTTGTCCTGTTTGGTGGAGATGATATTTAATTAAATAAGTAGAAATCCACTAAAAGTTTTGTTTGGTTATCTTGCAATCCCGAGATAATCGTCTCCATGCTCCAAATCCATTTTAAAGCCATTTTTAAGGCATTTCGCGCATACATGAAATGAACACATTTTTCTCCAAAACTATAACAGATGCAAGCTTGTCCTGTTTGGTGGAGATGATATTTAATAAAATAAGTAGAAATCCACTAAAAGTTTTGTTTGGTTATCTTGCAATCCCGAGATAATCGTCTCCATGCTCCAAATCCATTTTAAAGCCATTTTTAAGGCATTTCGCGCATACATGAAATGAACACATTTTTCTCCAAAACTATAACAGATGCAAGCTTGTCCTGTTTGGTGGAGATGATATTTAATAAAATAAGTAGAAATCCACTAAAAGTTTTGTTTGGTTATCTTGCAATCCCGAGATAATCGTCTCCATGCTCCAAATCCATTTTAAAGCCATTTTTAAGGCATTTCGCGCATACATGAAATGAACACATTTTTCTCCAAAACTATAACAGATGCAAGCTTGTCCTGTTTGGTGGAGATGATATTTAATAAAATAAGTAGAAATCCACTAAAAGTTTTGTTTGGTTATCTTGCAATCCCGAGATAATCGTCTCCATGCTCCAAATCCATTTTAAAGCCATTTTTAAGGCATTTCGCGCATACATGAAATGAACACATTTTTCTCCAAAACTATAACAGATGCAAGCTTGTCCTGTTTGGTGGAGATGATATTTAATAAAATAAGTAGAAATCCACTAAAAGTTTTGTTTGGTTATCTTGCAATCCCGAGATAATCGTCTCCATGCTCCAAATCCATTTTAAAGCCATTTTTAAGGCATTTCGCGCATACATGAAATGAACACATTTTTCTCCAAAACTATAACAGATGCAAGCTTGTCCTGTTTGGTGGAGATGATATTTAATAAAATAAGTAGAAATCCACTAAAAGTTTTGTTTGGTTATCTTGCAATCCCGAGATAATCGTCTCCATGCTCCAAATCCATTTTAAAGCCATTTTTAAGGCATTTCGCGCATACATGAAATGAACACATTTTTCTCCAAAACTATAACAGATGCAAGCTTGTCCTGTTTGGTGGAGATGATATTTAATAAAATAAGTAGAAATCCACTAAAAGTTTTGTTTGGTTATCTTGCAATCCCGAGATAATCGTCTCCATGCTCCAAATCCATTTTAAAGCCATTTCTAAGGCATTTCGCGCATAAATGAAATGAACACATTTTTCTCCAAAACTATAACAGATGCAAGCTTGTCCTGTTTGGTGGAGATGATATTTAATAAAATAAGTAGAAATCCACTAAAAGTTTTGTTTGGTTATCTTGCAATCCCGAGATAATCGTCTCCATGCTCCAAATCCATTTTAAAGCCATTTTTAAGGCATTTCGCGCATACATGAAATGAACACATTTTTCTCCAAAACTATAACAGATGCAAGCTTGTCCTGTTTGGTGGAGATGATATTTAATAAAATAAGTAGAAATCCACTAAAAGTTTTGTTTGGTTATCTTGCAATCCCGAGATAATCGTCTCCATGCTCCAAATCCATTTTAAAGCCATGTCTAAGGCATTTCGCGCATAAATGAAATGAACACATTTTTCTCCAAAACTATAACAGATGCAAGCTTGTCCTGTTTGGTGGAGATGATATTTAATTAAATAAGTAGAAATCCACTAAAAGTTTTGTTTGGTTATCTTGCAATCCCGAGATAATCGTCTCCATGCTCCAAATCCATTTTAAAGCCATTTTTAAGGCATTTCGCGCATACATGAAATGAACACATTTTTCTCCAAAACTATAACAGATGCAAGCTTGTCCTGTTTGGTGGAGATGATATTTAATAAAATAAGTAGAAATCCACTAAAAGTTTTGTTTGGTTATCTTGCAATCCCGAGATAATCGTCTCCATGCTCCAAATCCATTTTAAAGCCATTTCTAAGGCATTTCGCGCATAAATGAAATGAACACATTTTTCTCCAAAACTATAACAGATGCAAGCTTGTCCTGTTTGGTGGAGATGATATTTAATTAAATAAGTAGAAATCCACTAAAAGTTTTGTTTGGTTATCTTGCAATCCCGAGATAATCGTCTCCATGCTCCAAATCCATTTTAAAGCCATTTTTAAGGCATTTCGCGCATACATGAAATGAACACATTTTTCTCCAAAACTATAACAGATGCAAGCTTGTCCTGTTTGGTGGAGATGATATTTAATAAAATAAGTAGAAATCCACTAAAAGTTTTGTTTGGTTATCTTGCAATCCCGAGATAATCGTCTCCATGCTCCAAATCCATTTTAAAGCTATTTCTAAGGCATTTCGCGCATAAATGAAATGAACACATTTTTCTCCAAAACTATAACAGATGCAAGCTTGTCCTGTTTGGTGGAGATGATATTTAATAAAATAAGTAGAAATCCACTAAAAGTTTTGTTTGGTTATCTTGCAATCCCGAGATAATCGTCTCCATGCTCCAAATCCATTTTAAAGCCATTTTTAAGGCATTTCGCGCATACATGAAATGAACACATTTTTCTCCAAAACTATCACAGATGCAAGCTTGTCCTGTTTGGTGGAGATGATATTTAATAAAATAAGTAGAAATCCACTAAAAGTTTTGTTTGGTTATCTTGCAATCCTGAGATAATCGTCTCCATGCTCCAAATCCATTTTAAAGCCATGTCTAAGGCATTTCGCGCATAAATGAAATGAACACATTTTTCTCCAAAACTATAACAGATGCAAGCTTGTCCTGTTTGGTGGAGATGATATTTAATTAAATAAGTAGAAATCCACTAAAAGTTTTGTTTGGTTATCTTGCAATCCCGAGATAATCGTCTCCATGCTCCAAATCCATTTTAAAGCCATTTTTAAGGCATTTCGCGCATACATGAAATGAACACATTTTTCTCCAAAAATATAACAGATGCAAGCTTGTCCTGTTTGGTGGAGATGATATTTAATAAAATAAGTAGAAATCCACTAAAAGTTTTGTTTGGTTATCTTGCAATCCCGAGATAATCGTCTCCATGCTCCAAATCCATTTTAAAGCCATTTTTAAGGCATTTCGCGCATACATGAAATGAACACATTTTTCTCCAAAACTATAACAGATGCAAGCTTGTCCTGTTTGGTGGAGATGATATTTAATTAAATAAGTAGAAATCCACTAAAAGTTTTGTTTGGTTATCTTGCAATCCCGAGATAATCGTCTCCATGCTCCAAATCCATTTTAAAGCCATTTTTAAGGCATTTCGCGCATACATGAAATGAACACATTTTTCTCCAAAACTATAACAGATGCAAGCTTGTCCTGTTTGGTGGAGATGATATTTAATAAAATAAGTAGAAATCCACTAAAAGTTTTGTTTGGTTATCTTGCAATCCCGAGATAATCGTCTCCATGCTCCAAATCCATTTTAAAGCCATTTTTAAGGCATTTCGCGCATACATGAAATGAACACATTTTTCTCCAAAACTATAACAGATGCAAGCTTGTCCTGTTTGGTGGAGATGATATTTAATAAAATAAGTAGAAATCCACTAAAAGTTTTGTTTGGTTATCTTGCAATCCCGAGATAATCGTCTCCATGCTCCAAATCCATTTTAAAGCCATTTTTAAGGCATTTCGCGCATACATGAAATGAACACATTTTTCTCCAAAACTATAACAGATGCAAGCTTGTCCTGTTTGGTGGAGATGATATTTAATAAAATAAGTAGAAATCCACTAAAAGTTTTGTTTGGTTATCTTGCAATCCCGAGATAATCGTCTCCATGCTCCAAATCCATTTTAAAGCCATTTTTAAGGCATTTCGCGCATACATGAAATGAACACATTTTTCTCCAAAACTATAACAGATGCAAGCTTGTCCTGTTTGGTGGAGATGATATTTAATAAAATAAGTAGAAATCCACTAAAAGTTTTGTTTGGTTATCTTGCAATCCCGAGATAATCGTCTCCATGCTCCAAATCCATTTTAAAGCCATTTCTAAGGCATTTCGCGCATAAATGAAATGAACACATTTTTCTCCAAAACTATAACAGATGCAAGCTTGTCCTGTTTGGTGGAGATGATATTTAATTAAATAAGTAGAAATCCACTAAAAGTTTTGTTTGGTTATCTTGCAATCCCGAGATAATCGTCTCCATGCTCCAAATCCATTTTAAAGCCATTTTTAAGGCATTTCGCGCATACATGAAATGAACACATTTTTCTCCAAAACTATAACAGATGCAAGCTTGTCCTGTTTGGTGGAGATGATATTTAATAAAATAAGTAGAAATCCACTAAAAGTTTTGTTTGGTTATCTTGCAATCCCGAGATAATCGTCTCCATGCTCCAAATCCATTTTAAAGCCATTTCTAAGGCATTTCGCGCATAAATGAAATGAACACATTTTTCTCCAAAACTATAACAGATGCAAGCTTGTCCTGTTTGGTGGAGATGATATTTAATAAAATAAGTAGAAATCCACTAAAAGTTTTGTTTGGTTATCTTGCAATCCTGAGATAATCGTCTCCATGCTCCAAATCCATTTTAAAGCCATTTTTAAGGCATTTCGCGCATACATGAAATGAACACATTTTTCTCCAAAACTATAACAGATGCAAGCTTGTCCTGTTTGGTGGAGATGATATTTAATTAAATAAGTAGAAATCCACTAAAAGTTTTGTTTGGTTATCTTGCAATCCCGAGATAATCGTCTCCATGCTCCAAATCCATTTTAAAGCCATTTTTAAGGCATTTCGCGCATACATGAAATGAACACATTTTTCTCCAAAACTATAACAGATGCAAGCTTGTCCTGTTTGGTGGAGATGATATTTAATAAAATAAGTAGAAATCCACTAAAAGTTTTGTTTGGTTATCTTGCAATCCCGAGATAATCGTCTCCATGCTCCAAATCCATTTTAAAGCCATTTTTAAGGCATTTCGCGCATACATGAAATGAACACATTTTTCTCCAAAACTATAACAGATGCAAGCTTGTCCTGTTTGGTGGAGATGATATTTAATAAAATAAGTAGAAATCCACTAAAAGTTTTGTTTGGTTATCTTGCAATCCCGAGATAATCGTCTCCATGCTCCAAATCCATTTTAAAGCCATTTTTAAGGCATTTCGCGCATACATGAAATGAACACATTTTTCTCCAAAACTATAACAGATGCAAGCTTGTCCTGTTTGGTGGAGATGATATTTAATAAAATAAGTAGAAATCCACTAAAAGTTTTGTTTGGTTATCTTGCAATCCCGAGATAATCGTCTCCATGCTCCAAATCCATTTTAAAGCCATTTTTAAGGCATTTCGCGCATACATGAAATGAACACATTTTTCTCCAAAACTATAACAGATGCAAGCTTGTCCTGTTTGGTGGAGATGATATTTAATAAAATAAGTAGAAATCCACTAAAAGTTTTGTTTGGTTATCTTGCAATCCCGAGATAATCGTCTCCATGCTCCAAATCCATTTTAAAGCCATTTTTAAGGCATTTCGCGCATACATGAAATGAACACATTTTTCTCCAAAACTATAACAGATGCAAGCTTGTCCTGTTTGGTGGAGATGATATTTAATAAAATAAGTAGAAATCCACTAAAAGTTTTGTTTGGTTATCTTGCAATCCCGAGATAATCGTCTCCATGCTCCAAATCCATTTTAAAGCCATTTCTAAGGCATTTCGCGCATAAATGAAATGAACACATTTTTCTCCAAAACTATAACAGATGCAAGCTTGTCCTGTTTGGTGGAGATGATATTTAATAAAATAAGTAGAAATCCACTAAAAGTTTTGTTTGGTTATCTTGCAATCCCGAGATAATCGTCTCCATGCTCCAAATCCATTTTAAAGCCATTTTTAAGGCATTTCGCGCATACATGAAATGAACACATTTTTCTCCAAAACTATAACAGATGCAAGCTTGTCCTGTTTGGTGGAGATGATATTTAATAAAATAAGTAGAAATCCACTAAAAGTTTTGTTTGGTTATCTTGCAATCCCGAGATAATCGTCTCCATGCTCCAAATCCATTTTAAAGCCATGTCTAAGGCATTTCGCGCATAAATGAAATGAACACATTTTTCTCCAAAACTATAACAGATGCAAGCTTGTCCTGTTTGGTGGAGATGATATTTAATTAAATAAGTAGAAATCCACTAAAAGTTTTGTTTGGTTATCTTGCAATCCCGAGATAATCGTCTCCATGCTCCAAATCCATTTTAAAGCCATTTTTAAGGCATTTCGCGCATACATGAAATGAACACATTTTTCTCCAAAACTATAACAGATGCAAGCTTGTCCTGTTTGGTGGAGATGATATTTAATAAAATAAGTAGAAATCCACTAAAAGTTTTGTTTGGTTATCTTGCAATCCCGAGATAATCGTCTCCATGCTCCAAATCCATTTTAAAGCCATTTCTAAGGCATTTCGCGCATAAATGAAATGAACACATTTTTCTCCAAAACTATAACAGATGCAAGCTTGTCCTGTTTGGTGGAGATGATATTTAATTAAATAAGTAGAAATCCACTAAAAGTTTTGTTTGGTTATCTTGCAATCCCGAGATAATCGTCTCCATGCTCCAAATCCATTTTAAAGCCATTTTTAAGGCATTTCGCGCATACATGAAATGAACACATTTTTCTCCAAAACTATAACAGATGCAAGCTTGTCCTGTTTGGTGGAGATGATATTTAATAAAATAAGTAGAAATCCACTAAAAGTTTTGTTTGGTTATCTTGCAATCCCGAGATAATCGTCTCCATGCTCCAAATCCATTTTAAAGCTATTTCTAAGGCATTTCGCGCATAAATGAAATGAACACATTTTTCTCCAAAACTATAACAGATGCAAGCTTGTCCTGTTTGGTGGAGATGATATTTAATAAAATAAGTAGAAATCCACTAAAAGTTTTGTTTGGTTATCTTGCAATCCCGAGATAATCGTCTCCATGCTCCAAATCCATTTTAAAGCCATTTTTAAGGCATTTCGCGCATACATGAAATGAACACATTTTTCTCCAAAACTATCACAGATGCAAGCTTGTCCTGTTTGGTGGAGATGATATTTAATAAAATAAGTAGAAATCCACTAAAAGTTTTGTTTGGTTATCTTGCAATCCTGAGATAATCGTCTCCATGCTCCAAATCCATTTTAAAGCCATGTCTAAGGCATTTCGCGCATAAATGAAATGAACACATTTTTCTCCAAAACTATAACAGATGCAAGCTTGTCCTGTTTGGTGGAGATGATATTTAATTAAATAAGTAGAAATCCACTAAAAGTTTTGTTTGGTTATCTTGCAATCCCGAGATAATCGTCTCCATGCTCCAAATCCATTTTAAAGCCATTTTTAAGGCATTTCGCGCATACATGAAATGAACACATTTTTCTCCAAAAATATAACAGATGCAAGCTTGTCCTGTTTGGTGGAGATGATATTTAATAAAATAAGTAGAAATCCACTAAAAGTTTTGTTTGGTTATCTTGCAATCCCGAGATAATCGTCTCCATGCTCCAAATCCATTTTAAAGCCATTTTTAAGGCATTTCGCGCATACATGAAATGAACACATTTTTCTCCAAAACTATAACAGATGCAAGCTTGTCCTGTTTGGTGGAGATGATATTTAATTAAATAAGTAGAAATCCACTAAAAGTTTTGTTTGGTTATCTTGCAATCCCGAGATAATCGTCTCCATGCTCCAAATCCATTTTAAAGCCATTTTTAAGGCATTTCGCGCATACATGAAATGAACACATTTTTCTCCAAAACTATAACAGATGCAAGCTTGTCCTGTTTGGTGGAGATGATATTTAATAAAATAAGTAGAAATCCACTAAAAGTTTTGTTTGGTTATCTTGCAATCCCGAGATAATCGTCTCCATGCTCCAAATCCATTTTAAAGCCATTTTTAAGGCATTTCGCGCATACATGAAATGAACACATTTTTCTCCAAAACTATAACAGATGCAAGCTTGTCCTGTTTGGTGGAGATGATATTTAATAAAATAAGTAGAAATCCACTAAAAGTTTTGTTTGGTTATCTTGCAATCCCGAGATAATCGTCTCCATGCTCCAAATCCATTTTAAAGCCATTTTTAAGGCATTTCGCGCATACATGAAATGAACACATTTTTCTCCAAAACTATAACAGATGCAAGCTTGTCCTGTTTGGTGGAGATGATATTTAATAAAATAAGTAGAAATCCACTAAAAGTTTTGTTTGGTTATCTTGCAATCCCGAGATAATCGTCTCCATGCTCCAAATCCATTTTAAAGCCATTTTTAAGGCATTTCGCGCATACATGAAATGAACACATTTTTCTCCAAAACTATAACAGATGCAAGCTTGTCCTGTTTGGTGGAGATGATATTTAATAAAATAAGTAGAAATCCACTAAAAGTTTTGTTTGGTTATCTTGCAATCCCGAGATAATCGTCTCCATGCTCCAAATCCATTTTAAAGCCATTTCTAAGGCATTTCGCGCATAAATGAAATGAACACATTTTTCTCCAAAACTATAACAGATGCAAGCTTGTCCTGTTTGGTGGAGATGATATTTAATTAAATAAGTAGAAATCCACTAAAAGTTTTGTTTGGTTATCTTGCAATCCCGAGATAATCGTCTCCATGCTCCAAATCCATTTTAAAGCCATTTTTAAGGCATTTCGCGCATACATGAAATGAACACATTTTTCTCCAAAACTATAACAGATGCAAGCTTGTCCTGTTTGGTGGAGATGATATTTAATAAAATAAGTAGAAATCCACTAAAAGTTTTGTTTGGTTATCTTGCAATCCCGAGATAATCGTCTCCATGCTCCAAATCCATTTTAAAGCCATTTCTAAGGAATTTCGCGCATAAATGAAATGAACACATTTTTCTCCAAAACTATAACAGATGCAAGCTTGTCCTGTTTGGTGGAGATGATATTTAATAAAATAAGTAGAAATCCACTAAAAGTTTTGTTTGGTTATCTTGCAATCCTGAGATAATCGTCTCCATGCTCCAAATCCATTTTAAAGCCATTTTTAAGGCATTTCGCGCATACATGAAATAAACACATTTTTCTCCAAAACTATAACAGATGCAAGCTTGTCCTGTTTGGTGGAGATGATATTTAATTAAATAAGTAGAAATCCACTAAAAGTTTTGTTTGGTTATCTTGCAATCCCGAGATAATCGTCTCCATGCTCCAAATCCATTTTAAAGCCATTTTTAAGGCATTTCGCGCATACATGAAATGAACACATTTTTCTCCAAAACTATAACAGATGCAAGCTTGTCCTGTTTGGTGGAGATGATATTTAATAAAATAAGTAGAAATCCACTAAAAGTTTTGTTTGGTTATCTTGCAATCCCGAGATAATCGTCTCCATGCTCCAAATCCATTTTAAAGCCATTTTTAAGGCATTTCGCGCATACATGAAATGAACACATTTTTCTCCAAAACTATAGCAGATGCAAGCTTGTCCTGTTTGGTGGAGATGATATTTAATAAAATAAGTAGAAATCCACTAAAAGTTTTGTTTGGTTATCTTGCAATCCCGAGATAATCGTCTCCATGCTCCAAATCCATTTTAAAGCCATTTCTAAGGCATTTCGCGCATAAATGAAATGAACACATTTTTCTCCAAAACTATAACAGATGCAAGCTTGTCCTGTTTGGTGGAGATGATATTTAATAAAATAAGTAGAAATCCACTAAAAGTTTTGTTTGGTTATCTTGCAATCCCGAGATAATCGTCTCCATGCTCCAAATCTATTTTAAAGCCATTTTTAAGGCATTTCGCGCATACATGAAATGAACACATTTTTCTCCAAAACTATAACAGATGCAAGCTTGTCCTGTTTGGTGGAGATGATATTTAATAAAATAAGTAGAAATCCACTAAAAGTTTTGTTTGGTTATCTTGCAATCCCGAGATAATCGTCTCCATGCTCCAAATCCATTTTAAAGCCATTTCTAAGGCATTTCGCGCATAAATGAAATGAACACATTTTTCTCCAAAACTATAACAGATGCAAGCTTGTCCTGTTTGGTGGAGATGATATTTAATTAAATAAGTAGAAATCCACTAAAAGTTTTGTTTGGTTATCTTGCAATCCCGAGATAATCGTCTCCATGCTCCAAATCCATTTTAAAGCCATTTTTAAGGCATTTCGCGCATACATGAAATGAACACATTTTTCTCCAAAACTATAACAGATGCAAGCTTGTCCTGTTTGGTGGAGATGATATTTAATTAAATAAGTAGAAATCCACTAAAAGTTTTGTTTGGTTATCTTGCAATCCCGAGATAATCGTCTCCATGCTCCAAATCCATTTTAAAGCCATTTTTAAGGCATTTCGCGCATACATGAAATGAACACATTTTTCTCCAAAACTATAACAGATGCAAGCTTGTCCTGTTTGGTGGAGATGATATTTAATAAAATAAGTAGAAATCCACTAAAAGTTTTGTTTGGTTATCTTGCAATCCCGAGATAATCGTCTCCATGCTCCAAATCCATTTTAAAGCCATTTTTAAGGCATTTCGCGCATACATGAAATGAACACATTTTTCTCCAAAACTATAACAGATGCAAGCTTGTCCTGTTTGGTGGAGATGATATTTAATTAAATAAGTAGAAATCCACTAAAAGTTTTGTTTGGTTATCTTGCAATCCCGAGATAATCGTCTCCATGCTCCAAATCCATTTTAAAGCCATTTTTAAGGCATTTCGCGCATACATGAAATGAACACATTTTTCTCCAAAACTATAACAGATGCTAGCTTGTCCTGTTTGGTGGAGATGATATTTAATTAAATAAGTAGAAATCCACTAAACGTTTTGTTTGGTTATCTTGCAATCCCGAGATAATCGTCTCCATGCTCCAAATCCATTTTAAAGCCATTTTTAAGGCATTTCGCGCATACATGAAATGAACACATTTTTCTCCAAAACTATAACAGATGCAAGCTTGTCCTGTTTGGTGGAGATGATATTTAATAAAATAAGTAGAAATCCACTAAAAGTTTTGTTTGGTTATCTTGCAATCCCGAGATAATCGTCTCCATGCTCCAAATCCATTTTAAAGCCATTTTTAAGGCATTTCGCGCATACATGAAATGAACACATTTTTCTCCAAAACTATAACAGATGCAAGCTTGTCCTGTTTGGTGGAGATGATATTTAATAAAATAAGTAGAAATCCACTAAAAGTTTTGTTTGGTTATCTTGCAATCCCGAGATAATCGTCTCCATGCTCCAAATCCATTTTAAAGCCATTTCTAAGGCATTTCGCGCATAAATGAAATGAACACAATTTTCTCCAAAACTATAACAGATGCAAGCTTGTCCTGTTTGGTGGAGATGATATTTAATTAAATAAGTAGAAATCCACTAAAAGTTTTGTTTGGTTATCTTGCAATCCCGAGATAATCGTCTCCATGCTCCAAATCCATTTTAAAGCCATTTTTAAGGCATTTCGCGCATACATGAAATGAACACATTTTTCTCCAAAACTATAACAGATGCAAGCTTGTCCTGTTTGGTGGAGATGATATTTAATAAAATAAGTAGAAATCCACTAAAAGTTTTGTTTGGTTATCTTGCAATCTCGAGATAATCGTCTCCATGCTTCAAATGCTCTTAAAACCCATTTCTAAGGCATTTCGCGCATAAATGAAATGAACACATTTTTCTCCAAAACTGTAACAGATGCAAGCTTGTCCTGTTTGGTGGAGATGATATTTAATAAAATAAGTAGAAATCCACTAAAAGTTTTGTTTGGTTATCTTGCAATCCCGAGATAATCGTCTCCATGCTCCAAATCCATTTTAAAGCCATTTCTAAGGCATTTCGCGCATAAATGAAATGAACACATTTTTCTCCAAAACTATAACAGATGCAAGCTTGTCCTGTTTGGTGGAGATGATATTTAATTAAATAAGTAGAAATCCACTAAAAGTTTTGTTTGGTTATCTTGCAATCCCGAGATAATCGTCTCCATGCTCCAAATCCATTTTAAAGCCATTTTTAAGGCATTTCGCGCATACATGAAATGAACACATTTTTCTCCAAAACTATAACAGATGCAAGCTTGTCCTGTTTGGTGGAGATGATATTTAATTAAATAAGTAGAAATCCACTAAAAGTTTTGTTTGGTTATCTTGCAATCCCGAGATAATCGTCTCCATGCTCCAAATCCATTTTAAAGCCATTTTTAAGGCATTTCGCGCATACATGAAATGAACACATTTTTCTCCAAAACTATAACAGATGCAAGCTTGTCCTGTTTGGTGGAGATGATATTTAATTAAATAAGTAGAAATCCACTAAAAGTTTTGTTTGGTTATCTTGCAATCCCGAGATAATCGTCTCCATGCTCCAAATCCATTTTAAAGCCATTTTTAAGGCATTTCGCGCATACATGAAATGAACACATTTTTCTCCAAAACTATAACAGATGCAAGCTTGTCCTGTTTGGTGGAGATGATATTTAATAAAATAAGTAGAAATCCACTAAAAGTTTTGTTTGGTTATCTTGCAATCCCGAGATAATCGTCTCCATGCTCCAAATCCATTTTAAAGCCATTTCTAAGGCATTTCGCGCATAAATGAAATGAACACATTTTTCTCCAAAACTATAACAGATGCAAGCTTGTCCTGTTTGGTGGAGATGATATTTAATTAAATAAGTAGAAATCCACTAAAAGTTTTGTTTGGTTGTCTTGCAATCCTGAGATAATCGTCTCCATGCTCCAAATCCATTTTAAAGCCATTTTTAAGGCATTTCGCGCATACATGAAATGAACACATTTTTCTCCAAAACTATAACAGATGCAAGCTTGTCCTTTTTGGTGGAGATGATATTTAATAAAATAAGTAGAAATCCACTAAAAGTTTTGTTTGGTTATCTTGCAATCCCGAGATAATCGTCTCCATGCTCCAAATCCATTTTAAAGCCATTTCTAAGGCATTTCGCGCATAAATGAAATGAACACATTTTTCTCCAAAACTATAACAGATGCAAGCTTGTCCTGTTTGGTGGAGATGATATTTAATAAAATAAGTAGAAATCCACTAAAAGTTTTGTTTGGTTATCTTGCAATCCCGAGATAATCGTCTCCATGCTCCAAATCCATTTTAAAGCCATTTCTAAGGCATTTCGCGCATAAATGAAATGAACACATTTTTCTCCAAAACTATAACAGATGCAAGCTTGTCCTGTTTGGTGGAGATGATATTTAATAAAATAAGTAGAAATCCACTAAAAGTTTTGTTTGGTTATCTTGCAATCCCGAGATAATCGTCTCCATGCTCCAAATCCATTTTAAAGCCATTTTTAAGGCATTTCGCGCATACATGAAATGAACACATTTTTCTCCAAAACTATAACAGATGCAAGCTTGTCCTGTTTGGTGGAGATGATATTTAATAAAATAAGTAGAAATCCACTAAAAGTTTTGTTTGGTTATCTTGCAATCCCGAGATAATCGTCTCCATGCTCCAAATCCATTTTAAAGCCATTTCTAAGGCATTTCGCGCATAAATGAAATGAACACATTTTTCTCCAAAACTATAACAGATACAAGCTTGTCCTGTTTGGTGGAGATGATATTTAATTAAATAAGTAGAAATCCACTAAAAGTTTTGTTTGGTTATCTTGCAATCCCGAGATAATCGTCTCCATGCTCCAAATCCATTTTAAAGCCATTTTTAAGGCATTTCGCGCATACATGAAATGAACACATTTTTCTCCAAAACTATAACAGATGCAAGCTTGTCCTGTTTGGTGGAGATGATATTTAATTAAATAAGTAGAAATCCACTAAAAGTTTTGTTTGGTTATCTTGCAATCCCGAGATAATCGTCTCCATGCTCCAAATCCATTTTAAAGCCATTTTTAAGGCATTTCGCGCATACATGAAATGAACACATTTTTCTCCAAAACTATAACAGATGCAAGCTTGTCCTGTTTGGTGGAGATGATATTTAATAAAATAAGTAGAAATCCACTGAAAGTTTTGTTTGGTTATCTTGCAATCCCGAGATAATCGTCTCCATGCTCCAAATCCATTTTAAAGCCATTTTTAAGGCATTTCGTGCATACATGAAATGAACACATTTTTCTCCAAAACTATAACAGATGCAAGCTTGTCCTGTTTGGTGGAGATGATATTTAATAAAATAAGTAGAAATCCACTAAAAGTTTTGTTTGGTTATCTTGCAATCCCGAGATAATCGTCTCCATGCTCCAAATCCATTTTAAAGCCATTTCTAAGGCATTTCGCGCATAAATGAAATGAACACATTTTTCTCCAAAACTATAACAGATGCAAGCTTGTCCTGTTTGGTGGAGATGATATTTAATTAAATAAGTAGAAATCCACTAAAAGTTTTGTTTGGTTATCTTGCAATCCCGAGATAATCGTCTCCATGCTCCAAATCCATTTTAAAGCCATTTTTAAGGCATTTCGCGCATACATGAAATGAACACATTTTTCTCCAAAACTATAACAGATGCAAGCTTGTCCTGTTTGGTGGAGATGATATTTAATTAAATAAGTAGAAATCCACTAAAAGTTTTGTTTGGTTATCTTGCAATCCCGAGATAATCGTCTCCATGCTCCAAATCCATTTTAAAGCCATTTTTAAGGCATTTCGCGCATACATGAAATGAACACATTTTTCTCCAAAACTATAACAGATGCAAGCTTGTCCTGTTTGGTGGAGATGATATTTAATTAAATAAGTAGAAATCCACTAAAAGTTTTGTTTGGTTATCTTGCAATCCCGAGATAATCGTCTCCATGCTCCAAATCCATTTTAAAGCCATTTTTAAGGCATTTCGCGCATACATGAAATGAACACATTTTTCTCCAAAACTATAACAGATGCAAGCTTGTCCTGTTTGGTGGAGATGATATTTAATAAAATAAGTAGAAATCCACTGAAAGTTTTGTTTGGTTATCTTGCAATCCCGAGATAATCGTCTCCATGCTCCAAATCCATTTTAAAGCCATTTTTAAGGCATTTCGTGCATACATGAAATGAACACATTTTTCTCCAAAACTATAACAGATGCAAGCTTGTCCTGTTTGGTGGAGATGATATTTAATAAAATAAGTAGAAATCCACTAAAAGTTTTGTTTGGTTATCTTGCAATCCCGAGATAATCGTCTCCATGCTCCAAATCCATTTTAAAGCCATTTCTAAGGCATTTCGCGCATAAATGAAATGAACACATTTTTCTCCAAAACTATAACAGATGCAAGCTTGTCCTGTTTGGTGGAGATGATATTTAATTAAATAAGTAGAAATCCACTAAAAGTTTTGTTTGGTTATCTTGCAATCCCGAGATAATCGTCTCCATGCTCCAAATCCATTTTAAAGCCATTTTTAAGGCATTTCGCGCATACATGAAATGAACACATTTTTCTCCAAAACTATAACAGATGCAAGCTTGTCCTGTTTGGTGGAGATGATATTTAATTAAATAAGTAGAAATCCACTAAAAGTTTTGTTTGGTTATCTTGCAATCCCGAGATAATCGTCTCCATGCTCCAAATCCATTTTAAAGCCATTTTTAAGGCATTTCGCGCATACATGAAATGAACACATTTTTCTCCAAAACTATAACAGATGCAAGCTTGTCCTGTTTGGTGGAGATGATATTTAATAAAATAAGTAGAAATCCACTGAAAGTTTTGTTTGGTTATCTTGCAATCCCGAGATAATCGTCTCCATGCTCCAAATCCATTTTAAAGCCATTTTTAAGGCATTTCGTGCATACATGAAATGAACACATTTTTCTCCAAAACTATAACAGATGCAAGCTTGTCCTGTTTGGTGGAGATGATATTTAATAAAATAAGTAGAAATCCACTAAAAGTTTTGTTTGGTTATCTTGCAATCCCGAGATAATCGTCTCCATGCTCCAAATCCATTTTAAAGCCATTTCTAAGGCATTTCGCGCATAAATGAAATGAACACATTTTTCTCCAAAACTATAACAGATGCAAGCTTGTCCTGTTTGGTGGAGATGATATTTAATTAAATAAGTAGAAATCCACTAAAAGTTTTGTTTGGTTATCTTGCAATCCCGAGATAATCGTCTCCATGCTCCAAATCCATTTTAAAGCCATTTTTAAGGCATTTCGCGCATACATGAAATGAACACATTTTTCTCCAAAACTATAACAGATGCAAGCTTGTCCTGTTTGGTGGAGATGATATTTAATTAAATAAGTAGAAATCCACTAAAAGTTTTGTTTGGTTATCTTGCAATCCCGAGATAATCGTCTCCATGCTCCAAATCCATTTTAAAGCCATTTTTAAGGCATTTCGCGCATACATGAAATGAACACATTTTTCTCCAAAACTATAACAGATGCAAGCTTGTCCTGTTTGGTGGAGATGATATTTAATTAAATAAGTAGAAATCCACTAAAAGTTTTGTTTGGTTATCTTGCAATCCCGAGATAATCGTCTCCATGCTCCAAATCCATTTTAAAGCCATTTTTAAGGCATTTCGCGCATACATGAAATGAACACATTTTTCTCCAAAACTATAACAGATGCAAGCTTGTCCTGTTTGGTGGAGATGATATTTAATAAAATAAGTAGAAATCCACTGAAAGTTTTGTTTGGTTATCTTGCAATCCCGAGATAATCGTCTCCATGCTCCAAATCCATTTTAAAGCCATTTTTAAGGCATTTCGTGCATACATGAAATGAACACATTTTTCTCCAAAACTATAACAGATGCAAGCTTGTCCTGTTTGGTGGAGATGATATTTAATAAAATAAGTAGAAATCCACTAAAAGTTTTGTTTGGTTATCTTGCAATCCCGAGATAATCGTCTCCATGCTCCAAATCCATTTTAAAGCCATTTCTAAGGCATTTCGCGCATAAATGAAATGAACACATTTTTCTCCAAAACTATAACAGATGCAAGCTTGTCCTGTTTGGTGGAGATGATATTTAATTAAATAAGTAGAAATCCACTAAAAGTTTTGTTTGGTTATCTTGCAATCCCGAGATAATCGTCTCCATGCTCCAAATCCATTTTAAAGCCATTTTTAAGGCATTTCGCGCATACATGAAATGAACACATTTTTCTCCAAAACTATAACAGATGCAAGCTTGTCCTGTTTGGTGGAGATGATATTTAATTAAATAAGTAGAAATCCACTAAAAGTTTTGTTTGGTTATCTTGCAATCCCGAGATAATCGTCTCCATGCTCCAAATCCATTTTAAAGCCATTTTTAAGGCATTTCGCGCATACATGAAATGAACACATTTTTCTCCAAAACTATAACAGATGCAAGCTTGTCCTGTTTGGTGGAGATGATATTTAATAAAATAAGTAGAAATCCACTAAAAGTTTTGTTTGGTTATCTTGCAATCCCGAGATAATCGTCTCCATAATCCAAATCCATTTTAAAGCCATTTTTAAGGCATTTCGCGCATACATGAAATGAACACATTTTTCTCCAAAACTATAACAGATGCAAGCTTGTCCTGTTTGGTGGAGATGATATTTAATTAAATAAGTAGAAATCCACTAAAAGTTTTGTTTGGTTATCTTGCAATCCCGAGATAATCGTCTCCATGCTCCAAATCCATTTTAAAGCCATTTTTAAGGCATTTCGCGCATACATGAAATGAACACATTTTTCTCCAAAACTATAACAGATGCAAGCTTGTCCTGTTTGGTGGAGATGATATTTAATAAAATAAGTAGAAATCCACTAAAAGTTTTGTTTGGTTATCTTGCAATCCCGAGATAATCGTCTCCATGCTCCAAATCCATTTTAAAGCCATTTTTAAGGCATTTCGCGCATACATGAAATGAACACATTTTTCTCCAAAACTATAACAGATGCAAGCTTGTCCTGTTTGGTGGAGATGATATTTAATAAAATAAGTAGAAATCCACTAAAAGTTTTGTTTGGTTACCTTGCAATCCCGAGATAATCGTCTCCATGCTCCAAATCCATTTTAAAGCCATTATTAAGGCATTTCGCGCATACATGAAATGAACACATTTTTCTCCAAAACTATAACAGATGCAAGCTTGTCCTGTTTGGTGGAGATGATATTTAATAAAATAAGTAGAAATCCACTAAAAGTTTTGTTTGGTTATCTTGCAATCCCGAGATAATCGTCTCCATGCTCCAAATCCATTTTAAAGCCATTTCTAAGGCATTTCGCGCATAAATGAAATGAACACATTTTTCTCCAAAACTATAACAGATGCAAGCTTGTCCTGTTTGGTGGAGATGATATTTAATAAAATAAGTAGAAATCCACTAAAAGTTTTGTTTGGTTATCTTGCAATCCCGAGATAATCGTCTCCATGCTCCAAATCCATTTTAAAGCCATTTTTAAGGCATTTCGCGCATACATGAAATGAACACATTTTTCTCCAAAACTATAACAGATGCAAGCTTGTCCTGTTTGGTGGAGATGATATTTAATAAAATAAGTAGAAATCCACTAAAAGTTTTGTTTGGTTATCTTGCAATCCCGAGATAATCGTCTCCATGCTCCAAATCCATTTTAAAGCCATTTCTAAGGCATTTCGCGCATAAATTAAATGAACACATTTTTCTCCAAAACTATAACAGATGCAAGCTTGTCCTGTTTGGTGGAGATGATATTTAATTAAATAAGTAGAAATCCACTAAAAGTTTTGTTTGGTTATCTTGCAATCCCGAGATAATCGTCTCCATGCTCCAAATCCATTTTAAAGCCATTTTTAAGGCATTTCGCGCATACATGAAATGAACACATTTTTCTCCAAAACTATAACAGATGCAAGCTTGTCCTGTTTGGTGGAGATGATATTTAATAAAATAAGTAGAAATCCACTAAAAGTTTTGTTTGGTTATCTTGCAATCCCGAGATAATCGTCTCCATGCTCCAAATCCATTTTAAAGCCATTTCTAAGGCATTTCGCGCATAAATGAAATGAACACATTTTTCTCCAAAACTATAACAGATGCAAGCTTGTCCTGTTTGGTGGAGATGATATTTAATTAAATAAGTAGAAATCCACTAAAAGTTTTGTTTGGTTATCTTGCAATCCCGAGATAATCGTCTCCATGCTCCAAATCCATTTTAAAGCCATTTCTAAGGCATTTCGCGCATAAATGAAATGAACACATTTTTCTCCAAAACTATAACAGATGCAAGCTTGTCCTGTTTGGTGGAGATGATATTTAATTAAATAAGTAGAAATCCACTAAAAGTTTTGTTTGGTTATCTTGCAATCCCGAGATAATCGTCTCCATGCTCCAAATCCATTTTAAAGCCATTTTTAAGGCATTTCGCGCATACATGAAATGAACACATTTTTCTCCAAAACTATAACAGATGCAAGCTTGTCCTGTTTGGTGGAGATGATATTTAATTAAATAAGTAGAAATCCACTAAAAGTTTTGTTTGGTTATCTTGCAATCCCGAGATAATCGTCTCCATGCTCCAAATCCATTTTAAAGCCATTTTTAAGGCATTTCGCGCATCCATGAAATGAACACATTTTTCTCCAAAACTATAACAGATGCAAGCTTGTCCTGTTTGGTGGAGATGATATTTAATAAAATAAGTAGAAATCCACTAAAAGTTTTGTTTGGTTATCTTGCAATCCCGAGATAATCGTCTCCATAATCCAAATCCATTTTAAAGCCATTTTTAAGGCATTTCGCGCATACATGAAATGAACACATTTTTCTCCAAAACTATAACAGATGTAAGCTTGTCCTGTTTGGTGGAGATGATATTTAATTAAATAAGTAGAAATCCACTAAAAGTTTTGTTTGGTTATCTTGCAATCCCGAGATAATCGTCTCCATGCTCCAAATCCATTTTAAAGCCATTTTTAAGGCATTTCGCGCATACATGAAATGAACACATTTTTCTCCAAAACTATAACAGATGCAAGCTTGTCCTGTTTGGTGGAGATGATATTTAATAAAATAAGTAGAAATCCACTAAAAGTTTTGTTTGGTTATCTTGCAATCCCGAGATAATCGTCTCCATGCTCCAAATCCATTTTAAAGCCATTTTTAAGGCATTTCGCGCATACATGAAATGAACACATTTTTCTCCAAAGCTATAACAGATGCAAGCTTGTCCTGTTTGGTGGAGATGATATTTAATAAAATAAGTAGAAATCCACTAAAAGTTTTGTTTGGTTACCTTGCAATCCCGAGATAATCGTCTCCATGCTCCAAATCCATTTTAAAGCCATTTTTAAGGCATTTCGCGCATACATGAAATGAACACATTTTTCTCCAAAACTATAACAGATGCAAGCTTGTCCTGTTTGGTGGAGATGATATTTAATAAAATAAGTAGAAATCCACTAAAAGTTTTGTTTGGTTATCTTGCAATCCCGAGATAATCGTCTCCATGCTCCAAATCCATTTTAAAGCCATTTCTAAGGCATTTCGCGCATAAATGAAATGAACACATTTTTCTCCAAAACTATAACAGATGCAAGCTTGTCCTGTTTGGTGGAGATGATATTTAATAAAATAAGTAGAAATCCACTAAAAGTTTTGTTTGGTTATCTTGCAATCCCGAGATAATCGTCTCCATGCTCCAAATCCATTTTAAAGCCATTTTTAAGGCATTTCGCGCATACATGAAATGAACACATTTTTCTCCAAAACTATAACAGATGCAAGCTTGTCCTGTTTGGTGGAGATGATATTTAATAAAATAAGTAGAAATCCACTAAAAGTTTTGTTTGGTTATCTTGCAATCCCGAGATAATCGTCTCCATGCTCCAAATCCATTTTAAAGCCATTTCTAAGGCATTTCGCGCATAAATGAAATGAACACATTTTTCTCCAAAACTATAACAGATGCAAGCTTGTCCTGTTTGGTGGAGATGATATTTAATTAAATAAGTAGAAATCCACTAAAAGTTTTGTTTGGTTATCTTGCAATCCCGAGATAATCGTCTCCATGCTCCAAATCCATTTTAAGGCCATTTTTAAGGCATTTCGCGCATACATGAAATGAACACATTTTTCTCCAAAACTATAACAGATGCAAGCTTGTCCTGTTTGGTGGAGATGATATTTAATAAAATAAGTAGAAATCCACTAAAAGTTTTGTTTGGTTATCTTGCAATCCCGAGATAATCGTCTCCATGCTCCAAATCCATTTTAAAGCCATTTCTAAGGCATTTCGCGCATAAATGAAATGAACACATTTTTCTCCAAAACTATAACAGATGCAAGCTTGTCCTGTTTGGTGGAGATGATATTTAATTAAATAAGTAGAAATCCACTAAAAGTTTTGTTTGGTTATCTTGCAATCCCGAGATAATCGTCTCCATGCTCCAAATCCATTTTAAAGCCATTTTTAAGGCATTTCGCGCATACATGAAATGAACACATTTTTCTCCAAAACTATAACAGATGCAAGCTTGTCCTGTTTGGTGGAGATGATATTTAATTAAATAAGTAGAAATCCACTAAAAGTTTTGTTTGGTTATCTTGCAATCCCGAGATAATCGTCTCCATGCTCCAAATCCATTTTAAAGCCATTTTTAAGGCATTTCGCGCATACATGAAATGAACACATTTTTCTCCAAAACTATAACAGATGCAAGCTTGTCCTGTTTGGTGGAGATGATATTTAATAAAATAAGTAGAAATCCACTAAAAGTTTTGTTTGGTTATCTTGCAATCCCGAGATAATCGTCTCCATGCTCCAAATCCATTTTAAAGCCATTTTTAAGGCATTTCGCGCATACATGAAATGAACACATTTTTCTCCAAAACTATAACAGATGCAAGCTTGTCCTGTTTGGTGGAGATGATATTTAATAAAATAAGTAGAAATCCACTAAAAGTTTTGTTTGGTTATCTTGCAATCCCGAGATAATCGTCTCCATGCTCCAAATCCATTTTAAAGCCATTTCTAAGGCATTTCGCGCATAAATGAAATGAACACATTTTTCTCCAAAACTATAACAGATGCAAGCTTGTCCTGTTTGGTGGAGATGATATTTAATAAAATAAGTAGAAATCCACTAAAAGTTTTGTTTGGTTATCTTGCAATCCCGAGATAATCGTCTCCATGCTCCAAATCCATTTTAAAGCCATTTTTAAGGCATTTCGCGCATACATGAAATGAACACATTTTTCTCCAAAACTATAACAGACGCAAGCTTGTCCTGTTTGGTGGAGATGATATTTAATAAAATAAGTATAAATCCACTAAAAGTTTTGTTTGGTTATCTTGCAATCCCGAGATAATCGTCTCCATGCTCCAAATCCATTTTAAAGCCATTTCTAAGGCATTTCGCGCATAAATGAAATGAACACATTTTTCTCCAAAACTATAACAGATGCAAGCTTGTCCTGTTTGGTGGAGATGATATTTAATTAAATAAGTAGAAATCCACTAAAAGTTTTGTTTGGTTATCTTGCAATCCCGAGATAATCGTCTCCATGCTCCAAATCCATTTTAAAGCCATTTTTAAGGCATTTCGCGCATACATGAAATGAACACATTTTTCTCCAAAACTATAACAGATGCAAGCTTGTCCTGTTTGGTGGAGATGATATTTAATAAAATAAGTAGAAATCCACTAAAAGTTTTGTTTGGTTATCTTGCAATCCCGAGATAATCGTCTCCATGCTCCAAATCCATTTTAAAGCCATTTCTAAGGCATTTCGCGCATACATGAAATGAACACATTTTTCTCCAAAACTATAACAGATGCAAGCTTGTCCTGTTTGGTGGAGATGATATTTAATTAAATAAGTAGAAATCCACTAAAAGTTTTGTTTGGTTATCTTGCAATCCCGAGATAATCGTCTCCATGCTCCAATTCCATTTTAAAGCCATTTCTAAGGCATTTCGCGCATAAATGAAATGAACACATTTTTCTCCAAAACTATAACAGATGCAAGCTTGTCCTGTTTGGTGGAGATGATATTTAATTAAATAAGTAGAAATCCACTAAAAGTTTTGTTTGGTTATCTTGCAATCCCGAGATAATCGTCTCCATGCTCCAAATCCATTTTAAAGCCATTTTTAAGGCATTTCGCGCATACATGAAATGAACACATTTTTCTCCAAAACTATAACAGATGCAAGCTTGTCCTGTTTGGTGGAGATGATATTTAATAAAATAAGTAGAAATCCACTAAAAGTTTTGTTTGGTTATCTTGCAATCCCGAGATAATCGTCTCCATGCTCCAAATCCATTTTAAAGCCATTTTAAGGCATTTCGCGCATACATGAAATGAACACATTTTTCTCCAAAACTATAACAGATGCAAGCTTGTCCTGTTTGGTGGAGATGATATTTAATAAAATAAGTAGAAATCCACTAAAAGTTTTGTTTGGTTATCTTGCAATCCCGAGATAATCGTCTCCATGCTCCAAATCCATTTTAAAGCCATTTTTAAGGCATTTCGCGCATACATGAAATGAACACATTTTTCTCCAAAACTATAACAGATGCAAGCTTGTCCTGTTTGGTGGAGATGATATTTAATAAAATAAGTAGAAATCCACTAAAAGTTTTGTTTGGTTATCTTGCAATCCCGAGATAATCGTCTCCATGCTCCAAATCCATTTTAAAGCCATTTTTAAGGCATTTCGCGCATACATGAAATGAACACATTTTTCTCCAAAACTATAACAGATGCAAGCTTGTCCTGTTTGGTGGAGATGATATTTAATAAAATAAGTAGAAATCCACTAAAAGTTTTGTTTGGTTATCTTGCAATCCCGAGATAATCGTCTCCATGCTCCAAATCCATTTTAAAGCCATTTTTAAGGCATTTCGCGCATACATGAAATGAACACATTTTTCTCCAAAACTATAACAGATGCAAGCTTGTCCTGTTTGGTGGAGATGATATTTAATAAAATAAGTAGAAATCCACTAAAAGTTTTGTTTGGTTATCTTGCAATCCCGAGATAATCGTCTCCATGCTCCAAATCCATTTTAAAGCCATTTTTAAGGCATTTCGCGCATACATGAAATGAACACATTTTTCTCCAAAACTATAACAGATGCAAGCTTGTCCTGTTTGGTGGAGATGATATTTAATAAAATAAGTAGAAATCCACTAAAAGTTTTGTTTGGTTATCTTGCAATCCCGAGATAATCGTCTCCATGCTCCAAATCCATTTTAAAGCCATTTTTAAGGCATTTCGCGCATACATGAAATGAACACATTTTTCTCCAAAACTATAACAGATGCAAGCTTGTCCTGTTTGGTGGAGATGATATTTAATAAAATAAGTAGAAATCCACTAAAAGTTTTGTTTGGTTATCTTGCAATCCCGAGATAATCGTCTCCATGCTCCAAATCCATTTTAAAGCCATTTTTAAGGCATTTCGCGCATACATGAAATGAACACATTTTTCTCCAAAACTATAACAGATGCAAGCTTGTCCTGTTTGGTGGAGATGATATTTAATAAAATAAGTAGAAATCCACTAAAAGTTTTGTTTGGTTATCTTGCAATCCCGAGATAATCGTCTCCATGCTCCAAATCCATTTTAAAGCCATTTTTAAGGCATTTCGCGCATACATGAAATGAACACATTTTTCTCCAAAACTATAACAGATGCAAGCTTGTCCTGTTTGGTGGAGATGATATTTAATAAAATAAGTAGAAATCCACTAAAAGTTTTGTTTGGTTATCTTGCAATCCCGAGATAATCGTCTCCATGCTCCAAATCCATTTTAAAGCCATTTTTAAGGCATTTCGCGCATACATGAAATGAACACATTTTTCTCCAAAACTATAACAGATGCAAGCTTGTCCTGTTTGGTGGAGATGATATTTAATAAAATAAGTAGAAATCCACTAAAAGTTTTGTTTGGTTATCTTGCAATCCCGAGATAATCGTCTCCATGCTCCAAATCCATTTTAAAGCCATTTTTAAGGCATTTCGCGCATACATGAAATGAACACATTTTTCTCCAAAACTATAACAGATGCAAGCTTGTCCTGTTTGGTGGAGATGATATTTAATAAAATAAGTAGAAATCCACTAAAAGTTTTGTTTGGTTATCTTGCAATCCCGAGATAATCGTCTCCATGCTCCAAATCCATTTTAAAGCCATTTTTAAGGCATTTCGCGCATACATGAAATGAACACATTTTTCTCCAAAACTATAACAGATGCAAGCTTGTCCTGTTTGGTGGAGATGATATTTAATAAAATAAGTAGAAATCCACTAAAAGTTTTGTTTGGTTATCTTGCAATCCCGAGATAATCGTCTCCATGCTCCAAATCCATTTTAAAGCCATTTTTAAGGCATTTCGCGCATACATGAAATGAACACATTTTTCTCCAAAACTATAACAGATGCAAGCTTGTCCTGTTTGGTGGAGATGATATTTAATAAAATAAGTAGAAATCCACTAAAAGTTTTGTTTGGTTATCTTGCAATCCCGAGATAATCGTCTCCATGCTCCAAATCCATTTTAAAGCCATTTTTAAGGCATTTCGCGCATACATGAAATGAACACATTTTTCTCCAAAACTATAACAGATGCAAGCTTGTCCTGTTTGGTGGAGATGATATTTAATAAAATAAGTAGAAATCCACTAAAAGTTTTGTTTGGTTATCTTGCAATCCCGAGATAATCGTCTCCATGCTCCAAATCCATTTTAAAGCCATTTTTAAGGCATTTCGCGCATACATGAAATGAACACATTTTTCTCCAAAACTATAACAGATGCAAGCTTGTCCTGTTTGGTGGAGATGATATTTAATAAAATAAGTAGAAATCCACTAAAAGTTTTGTTTGGTTATCTTGCAATCCCGAGATAATCGTCTCCATGCTCCAAATCCATTTTAAAGCCATTTTTAAGGCATTTCGCGCATACATGAAATGAACACATTTTTCTCCAAAACTATAACAGATGCAAGCTTGTCCTGTTTGGTGGAGATGATATTTAATAAAATAAGTAGAAATCCACTAAAAGTTTTGTTTGGTTATCTTGCAATCCCGAGATAATCGTCTCCATGCTCCAAATCCATTTTAAAGCCATTTTTAAGGCATTTCGCGCATACATGAAATGAACACATTTTTCTCCAAAACTATAACAGATGCAAGCTTGTCCTGTTTGGTGGAGATGATATTTAATAAAATAAGTAGAAATCCACTAAAAGTTTTGTTTGGTTATCTTGCAATCCCGAGATAATCGTCTCCATGCTCCAAATCCATTTTAAAGCCATTTTTAAGGCATTTCGCGCATACATGAAATGAACACATTTTTCTCCAAAACTATAACAGATGCAAGCTTGTCCTGTTTGGTGGAGATGATATTTAATAAAATAAGTAGAAATCCACTAAAAGTTTTGTTTGGTTATCTTGCAATCCCGAGATAATCGTCTCCATGCTCCAAATCCATTTTAAAGCCATTTTTAAGGCATTTCGCGCATACATGAAATGAACACATTTTTCTCCAAAACTATAACAGATGCAAGCTTGTCCTGTTTGGTGGAGATGATATTTAATAAAATAAGTAGAAATCCACTAAAAGTTTTGTTTGGTTATCTTGCAATCCCGAGATAATCGTCTCCATGCTCCAAATCCATTTTAAAGCCATTTTTAAGGCATTTCGCGCATACATGAAATGAACACATTTTTCTCCAAAACTATAACAGATGCAAGCTTGTCCTGTTTGGTGGAGATGATATTTAATAAAATAAGTAGAAATCCACTAAAAGTTTTGTTTGGTTATCTTGCAATCCCGAGATAATCGTCTCCATGCTCCAAATCCATTTTAAAGCCATTTTTAAGGCATTTCGCGCATACATGAAATGAACACATTTTTCTCCAAAACTATAACAGATGCAAGCTTGTCCTGTTTGGTGGAGATGATATTTAATAAAATAAGTAGAAATCCACTAAAAGTTTTGTTTGGTTATCTTGCAATCCCGAGATAATCGTCTCCATGCTCCAAATCCATTTTAAAGCCATTTTTAAGGCATTTCGCGCATACATGAAATGAACACATTTTTCTCCAAAACTATAACAGATGCAAGCTTGTCCTGTTTGGTGGAGATGATATTTAATAAAATAAGTAGAAATCCACTAAAAGTTTTGTTTGGTTATCTTGCAATCCCGAGATAATCGTCTCCATGCTCCAAATCCATTTTAAAGCCATTTTTAAGGCATTTCGCGCATACATGAAATGAACACATTTTTCTCCAAAACTATAACAGATGCAAGCTTGTCCTGTTTGGTGGAGATGATATTTAATAAAATAAGTAGAAATCCACTAAAAGTTTTGTTTGGTTATCTTGCAATCCCGAGATAATCGTCTCCATGCTCCAAATCCATTTTAAAGCCATTTTTAAGGCATTTCGCGCATACATGAAATGAACACATTTTTCTCCAAAACTATAACAGATGCAAGCTTGTCCTGTTTGGTGGAGATGATATTTAATAAAATAAGTAGAAATCCACTAAAAGTTTTGTTTGGTTATCTTGCAATCCCGAGATAATCGTCTCCATGCTCCAAATCCATTTTAAAGCCATTTTTAAGGCATTTCGCGCATACATGAAATGAACACATTTTTCTCCAAAACTATAACAGATGCAAGCTTGTCCTGTTTGGTGGAGATGATATTTAATAAAATAAGTAGAAATCCACTAAAAGTTTTGTTTGGTTATCTTGCAATCCCGAGATAATCGTCTCCATGCTCCAAATCCATTTTAAAGCCATTTTTAAGGCATTTCGCGCATACATGAAATGAACACATTTTTCTCCAAAACTATAACAGATGCAAGCTTGTCCTGTTTGGTGGAGATGATATTTAATAAAATAAGTAGAAATCCACTAAAAGTTTTGTTTGGTTATCTTGCAATCCCGAGATAATCGTCTCCATGCTCCAAATCCATTTTAAAGCCATTTTTAAGGCATTTCGCGCATACATGAAATGAACACATTTTTCTCCAAAACTATAACAGATGCAAGCTTGTCCTGTTTGGTGGAGATGATATTTAATAAAATAAGTAGAAATCCACTAAAAGTTTTGTTTGGTTATCTTGCAATCCCGAGATAATCGTCTCCATGCTCCAAATCCATTTTAAAGCCATTTTTAAGGCATTTCGCGCATACATGAAATGAACACATTTTTCTCCAAAACTATAACAGATGCAAGCTTGTCCTGTTTGGTGGAGATGATATTTAATAAAATAAGTAGAAATCCACTAAAAGTTTTGTTTGGTTATCTTGCAATCCCGAGATAATCGTCTCCATGCTCCAAATCCATTTTAAAGCCATTAATCGTCTCCATGCTCCAAATCCATTTTAAAAGCCATTTTAAGGCATTTCGCGCATACATGAAATGAACACATTTTTCCTCCAAAACTATAACAGATGCAAGCTTGTCCTGTTTGGTGGAGATGATATTTAATAAAATAAGTAGAAATCCACTAAAAGTTTTGTTTGGTTATCTTGCAATCCCGAGATAATCGTCTCCATGCTCCAAATCCATTTTAAAAGCCATTTTTAAGGCATTTCGCGCATACATGAAATGAACACATTTTTCTCCAAAACTATAACAGATGCAAGCTTGTCCTGTTTGGTGGAGATGATATTTAATAAAATAAGTAGAAATCCACTAAAAGTTTTGTTTGGTTATCTTGCAATCCCGAGATAATCGTCTCCATGCTCCAAATCCATTTTAAAAGCCATTTTTAAGGCATTTCGCGCATACATGAAATGAACACATTTTTCTCCAAAACTATAACAGATGCAAGCTTGTCCTGTTTGGTGGAGATGATATTTAATAAAATAAGTAGAAATCCACTAAAAGTTTTGTTTGGTTATCTTGCAATCCCGAGATAATCGTCTCCATGCTCCAAATCCATTTTAAAAGCCATTTTTAAGGCATTTCGCGCATACATGAAATGAACACATTTTTCTCCAAAACTATAACAGATGCAAGCTTGTCCTGTTTGGTGGAGATGATATTTAATAAAATAAGTAGAAATCCACTAAAAGTTTTGTTTGGTTATCTTGCAATCCCGAGATAATCGTCTCCATGCTCCAAATCCATTTTAAAGCCATTTTTAAGGCATTTCGCGCATACATGAAATGAACACATTTTTCTCCAAAACTATAACAGATGCAAGCTTGTCCTGTTTGGTGGAGATGATATTTAATAAAATAAGTAGAAATCCACTAAAAGTTTTGTTTGGTTATCTTGCAATCCCGAGATAATCGTCTCCATGCTCCAAATCCATTTTAAAGCCATTTTTAAGGCATTTCGCGCATACATGAAATGAACACATTTTTCTCCAAAACTATAACAGATTGCAAGCAAAAGTTTTGTTTGGTTATCTTGCAATCCCGAGATAATCGTCTCCATGCTCCAAATCCATTTTAAAGCCATTTTTAAGGCATTTCGCGCATACATGAAATGAACACATTTTTCTCCAAAACTATAACAGATGCAAGCTTGTCCTGTTTGGTGGAGATGATATTTAATAAAATAAGTAGAAATCCACTAAAAGTTTTGTTTGGTTATCTTGCAATCCCGAGATAATCGTCTCCATGCTCCAAATCCATTTTAAAGCCATTTTTAAGGCATTTCGCGCATACATGAAATGAACACATTTTTCTCCAAAACTATAACAGATGCAAGCTTGTCCTGTTTGGTGGAGATGATATTTAATAAAATAAGTAGAAATCCACTAAAAGTTTTGTTTGGTTATCTTGCAATCCCGAGATAATCGTCTCCATGCTCCAAATCCATTTTAAAGCCATTTTTAAGGCATTTCGCGCATACATGAAATGAACACATTTTTCTCCAAAACTATAACAGATGCAAGCTTGTCCTGTTTGGTGGAGATGATATTTAATAAAATAAGTAGAAATCCACTAAAAGTTTTGTTTGGTTATCTTGCAATCCCGAGATAATCGTCTCCATGCTCCAAATCCATTTTAAAGCCATTTTTAAGGCATTTCGCGCATACATGAAATGAACACATTTTTCTCCAAAACTATAACAGATGCAAGCTTGTCCTGTTTGGTGGAGATGATATTTAATAAAATAAGTAGAAATCCACTAAAAGTTTTGTTTGGTTATCTTGCAATCCCGAGATAATCGTCTCCATGCTCCAAATCCATTTTAAAGCCATTTTTAAGGCATTTCGCGCATACATGAAATGAACACATTTTTCTCCAAAACTATAACAGATGCAAGCTTGTCCTGTTTGGTGGAGATGATATTTAATAAAATAAGTAGAAATCCACTAAAAGTTTTGTTTGGTTATCTTGCAATCCCGAGATAATCGTCTCCATGCTCCAAATCCATTTTAAAGCCATTTTTAAGGCATTTCGCGCATACATGAAATGAACACATTTTTCTCCAAAACTATAACAGATGCAAGCTTGTCCTGTTTGGTGGAGATGATATTTAATAAAATAAGTAGAAATCCACTAAAAGTTTTGTTTGGTTATCTTGCAATCCCGAGATAATCGTCTCCATGCTCCAAATCCATTTTAAAGCCATTTTTAAGGCATTTCGCGCATACATGAAATGAACACATTTTTCTCCAAAACTATAACAGATGCAAGCTTGTCCTGTTTGGTGGAGATGATATTTAATAAAATAAGTAGAAATCCACTAAAAGTTTTGTTTGGTTATCTTGCAATCCCGAGATAATCGTCTCCATGCTCCAAATCCATTTTAAAGCCATTTTTAAGGCATTTCGCGCATACATGAAATGAACACATTTTTCTCCAAAACTATAACAGATGCAAGCTTGTCCTGTTTGGTGGAGATGATATTTAATAAAATAAGTAGAAATCCACTAAAAGTTTTGTTTGGTTATCTTGCAATCCCGAGATAATCGTCTCCATGCTCCAAATCCATTTTAAAGCCATTTTTAAGGCATTTCGCGCATACATGAAATGAACACATTTTTCTCCAAAACTATAACAGATGCAAGCTTGTCCTGTTTGGTGGAGATGATATTTAATAAAATAAGTAGAAATCCACTAAAAGTTTTGTTTGGTTATCTTGCAATCCCGAGATAATCGTCTCCATGCTCCAAATCCATTTTAAAGCCATTTTTAAGGCATTTCGCGCATACATGAAATGAACACATTTTTCTCCATAACTATAACAGATGACAAGCTGTCCTGTTTGGTGGAGATGATATTTATAAAATAAGTAGAAATCCACTAAAAGTTTTGTTTTGGTTATCTTGCAATCCCGAGATAATCGATCTCCATGCTCCAAATCCATTTTAAAGGCCCATTTTTAAGGCATTTCGCGCTATCATGAAATGAAATGAAATGAACACATTTTTCTCCAAAACTATAACAGATGCAAGCTTGTCCTGTTTGGTGGAGATGATATTTAATAAAATAAGTAGAAATCCACTAAAAGTTTTGTTTGGTTATCTTGCAATCCCGAGATAATCGTCTCCATGCTCCAAATCCATTTTAAAGCCATTTTTAAGGCATTTCGCGCATACATGAAATGAACACATTTTTCTCCAAAACTATAACAGATGCAAGCTTGTCCTGTTTGGTGGAGATGATATTTAATAAAATAAGTAGAAATCCACTAAAAGTTTTGTTTGGTTATCTTGCAATCCCGAGATAATCGTCTCCATGCTCCAAATCCATTTTAAAGCCATTTTTAAGGCATTTCGCGCATACATGAAATGAACACATTTTTCTCCAAAACTATAACAGATGCAAGCTTGTCCTGTTTGGTGGAGATGATATTTAATAAAATAAGTAGAAATCCACTAAAAGTTTTGTTTGGTTATCTTGCAATCCCGAGATAATCGTCTCCATGCTCCAAAATCCATTTTAAAGCCATTTTTAAGGCATTTCGCGCATACATGAAATGAACACATTTTCTCCAAAACTATAACAGATGCAAGCTTGTCCTGTTTGGTGGAGATGATATTTAATAAAATAAGTAGAAAATCCACTAAAAGTTTTGTTTGGTTATCTTGCAATCCCGAGATAATCGTCTCCATGCTCCAAATCCATTTTAAAGCCATTTTTAAGGCATTTCGCGCATACATGAAATGAACACATTTTTCTCCAAAACTATAACAGATGCAAGCTTGTCCTGTTTGGTGGAGATGATATTTAATAAAATAAGTAGAAATCCACTAAAAGTTTTGTTTGGTTATCTTGCAATCCCGAGATAATCGTCTCCATGCTCCAAATCCATTTTAAAGCCATTTTTAAGGCATTTCGCGCATACATGAAATGAACACATTTTTCTCCAAAACTATAACAGATGCAAGCTTGTCCTGTTTGGTGGAGATGATATTTAATAAAATAAGTAGAAATCCACTAAAAGTTTTGTTTGGTTATCTTGCAATCCCGAGATAATCGTCTCCATGCTCCAAATCCATTTTAAAGCCATTTTTAAGGCATTTCGCGCATACATGAAATGAACACATTTTTCTCCAAAACTATAACAGATGCAAGCTTGTCCTGTTTGGTGGAGATGATATTTAATAAAATAAGTAGAAATCCACTAAAAGTTTTGTTTGGTTATCTTGCAATCCCGAGATAATCGTCTCCATGCTCCAAATCCATTTTAAAGCCATTTTTAAGGCATTTCGCGCATACATGAAATGAACACATTTTTCTCCAAAACTATAACAGATGCAAGCTTGTCCTGTTTGGTGGAGATGATATTTAATAAAATAAGTAGAAATCCACTAAAAGTTTTGTTTGGTTATCGTGCAATCCTGAGATAATCGTCTCCATGCTCCAAAATCCATTTTAAAGCCATTTTAAGGCATTTCGCGCATACATGAAATGAAACACATTTTTCTCCAAAACAATAACAGATGCAAGCTTGTCCTGTTTGGTGGAGATGATATTTAATAAAATAAGTAGAAATCCACTAAAAGTTTTGTTTGGTTATCTTGCAATCCCGAGATAATCGTCTCCATGCTCCAAATCCATTTTAAAGCCATTTTTAAGGGCATTTCGCGCATACATGAAATGAACACATTTTTCTCCAAAACTATAACAGATGCAAGCTTGTCCTGTTTGGTGGAGATGATATTTAATAAAATAAGTAGAAATCCACTAAAAGTTTTGTTTGGTTATCTTGCAATCCCGAGATAATCGTCTCCATGCTCCAAATCCATTTTAAAGCCATTTTTAAGGCATTTCGCGCATACATGAAATGAACACATTTTTCTCCAAAACTATAACAGATGCAAGCTTGTCCTGTTTTGGTGGAGATGATATTTAATAAAATAAGTAGAAATCCACTAAAAGTTTTGTTTGGTTATCTTGCAATCCCGAGATAATCGTCTCCATGCATGCTCCAAATCCATTTTAAAGCCATTTTTAAGGCATTTCGCGCATACATGAAATGAACACATTTTTCTCCAAAACTATAACAGATGCAAGCTTGTCCTGTTTGGTGGAGATGATATTTAATAAAATAAGTAGAAATCCACTAAAAGTTTTGTTTGGTTATCTTGCAATCCCGAGATAATCGTCTCCATGCTCCAAATCCATTTTAAAGCCATTTTTAAGGCATTTCGCGCATACATGAAATGAACACATTTTTCTCCAAAACTATAACAGATGCAAGCTTGTCCTGTTTGGTGGAGATGATATTTAATAAAATAAGTAGAAATCCACTAAAAGTTTTGTTTGGTTATCTTGCAATCCCGAGATAATCGTCTCCATGCTCCAAATCCATTTTAAAGCCATTTTTAAGGCATTTCGCGCATACATGAAATGAACACATTTTTCTCCAAAACTATAACAGATGCAAGCTTGTCCTGTTTGGTGGAGATGATATTTAATAAAATAAGTAGAAATCCACTAAAAGTTTTGTTTGGTTATATTGCAATCCCGAGATAATCGTCTCCATGCTCCAAATCCATTTTAAAGCCATTTTTAAGGCATTTCGCGCATACATGAAATGAACACATTTTTCTCCAAAACTATAACAGATGCAAGCTTGTCCTGTTTGGTGGAGATGATATTTAATAAAATAAGTAGAAATCCACTAAAAGTTTTGTTTGGTTATCTTGCAATCCCGAGATAATCGTCTCCATGCTCCAAATCCATTTTAAAGCCATTTTTAAGGCATTTCGCGCATACATGAAATGAACACATTTTTCTCCAAAACTATAACAGATGCAAGCTTGTCCTGTTTGGTGGAGATGATATTTAATAAAATAAGTAGAAATCCACTAAAAGTTTTGTTTGGTTATCTTGCAATCCCGAGATAATCGTCTCCATGCTCCAAATCCATTTTAAAGCCATTTTTAAGGCATTTCGCGCATACATGAAATGAACACATTTTTCTCCAAAACTATAACAGATGCAAGCTTGTCCTGTTTGGTGGAGATGATATTTAATAAAATAAGTAGAAATCCACTAAAAGTTTTGTTTGGTTATCTTGCAATCCCGAGATAATCGTCTCCATGCTCCAAATCCATTTTAAAGCCATTTTTAAGGCATTTCGCGCATACATGAAATGAACACATTTTTCTCCAAAACTATAACAGATGCAAGCTTGTCCTGTTTGGTGGAGATGATATTTAATAAAATAAGTAGAAATCCACTAAAAGTTTTGTTTGGTTATCTTGCAATCCCGAGATAATCGTCTCCATGCTCCAAATCCATTTTAAAGCCATTTTTAAGGCATTTCGCGCATACATGAAATGAACACATTTTTCTCCAAAACTATAACAGATGCAAGCTTGTCCTGTTTGGTGGAGATGATATTTAATAAAATAAGTAGAAATCCACTAAAAGTTTTGTTTGGTTATATTGCAATCCCGAGATAATCGTCTCCATGCTCCAAATCCATTTTAAAGCCATTTTTAAGGCATTTCGCGCATACATGAAATGAACACATTTTTCTCCAAAACTATAACAGATGCAAGCTTGTCCTGTTTGGTGGAGATGATATTTAATAAAATAAGTAGAAATCCACTAAAAGTTTTGTTTGGTTATCTTGCAATCCCGAGATAATCGTCTCCATGCTCCAAATCCATTTTAAAGCCATTTTTAAGGCATTTCGCGCATACATGAAATGAACACATTTTTCTCCAAAACTATAACAGATGCAAGCTTGTCCTGTTTGGTGGAGATGATATTTAATAAAATAAGTAGAAATCCACTAAAAGTTTTGTTTGGTTATCTTGCAATCCCGAGATAATCGTCTCCATGCTCCAAATCCATTTTAAAGCCATTTTTAAGGCATTTCGCGCATACATGAAATGAACACATTTTTCTCCAAAACTATAACAGATGCAAGCTTGTCCTGTTTGGTGGAGATGATATTTAATAAAATAAGTAGAAATCCACTAAAAGTTTTGTTTGGTTATCTTGCAATCCCGAGATAATCGTCTCCATGCTCCAAATCCATTTTAAAGCCATTTTTAAGGCATTTCGCGCATACATGAAATGAACACATTTTTCTCCAAAACTATAACAGATGCAAGCTTGTCCTGTTTGGTGGAGATGATATTTAATAAAATAAGTAGAAATCCACTAAAAGTTTTGTTTGGTTATCTTGCAATCCCGAGATAATCGTCTCCATGCTCCAAATCCATTTTAAAGCCATTTTTAAGGCATTTCGCGCATACATGAAATGAACACATTTTTCTCCAAAACTATAACAGATGCAAGCTTGTCCTGTTTGGTGGAGATGATATTTAATAAAATAAGTAGAAATCCACTAAAAGTTTTGTTTGGTTATCTTGCAATCCGAGATAATCGTCTCCATGCTCCAAATCCATTTTAAAGCCATTTTTAAGGCATTTCGCGCATACATGAAATGAACACATTTTTCTCCAAAACTATAACAGATGCAAGCTTGTCCTGTTTGGTGGAGATGATATTTAATAAAATAAGTAGAAATCCACTAAAAGTTTTGTTTGGTTATCTTGCAATCCCGAGATAATCGTCTCCATGCTCCAAATCCATTTTAAAGCCATTTTTAAGGCATTTCGCGCATACATGAAATGAACACATTTTTCTCCAAAACTATAACAGATGCAAGCTTGTCCTGTTTGGTGGAGATGATATTTAATAAAATAAGTAGAAATCCACTAAAAGTTTTGTTTGGTTATCTTGCAATCCCGAGATAATCGTCTCCATGCTCCAAATCCATTTTAAAGCCATTTTTAAGGCATTTCGCGCATACATGAAATGAACACATTTTTCTCCAAAACTATAACAGATGCAAGCTTGTCCTGTTTGGTGGAGATGATATTTAATAAAATAAGTAGAAATCCACTAAAAGTTTTGTTTGGTTATCTTGCAATCCCGAGATAATCGTCTCCATGCTCCAAATCCATTTTAAAGCCATTTTTAAGGCATTTCGCGCATACATGAAATGAACACATTTTTCTCCAAAACTATAACAGATGCAAGCTTGTCCTGTTTGGTGGAGATGATATTTAATAAAATAAGTAGAAATCCACTAAAAGTTTTGTTTGGTTATCTTGCAATCCCGAGATAATCGTCTCCATGCTCCAAATCCATTTTAAAGCCATTTTTAAGGCATTTCGCGCATACATGAAATGAACACATTTTTCTCCAAAACTATAACAGATGCAAGCTTGTCCTGTTTGGTGGAGATGATATTTAATAAAATAAGTAGAAATCCACTAAAAGTTTTGTTTGGTTATCTTGCAATCCCGAGATAATCGTCTCCATGCTCCAAATCCATTTTAAAGCCATTTTTAAGGCATTTCGCGCATACATGAAATGAACACATTTTTCTCCAAAACTATAACAGATGCAAGCTTGTCCTGTTTGGTGGAGATGATATTTAATAAAATAAGTAGAAATCCACTAAAAGTTTTGTTTGGTTATCTTGCAATCCCGAGATAATCGTCTCCATGCTCCAAATCCATTTTAAAGCCATTTTTAAGGCATTTCGCGCATACATGAAATGAACACATTTTTCTCCAAAACTATAACAGATGCAAGCTTGTCCTGTTTGGTGGAGATGATATTTAATAAAATAAGTAGAAATCCACTAAAAGTTTTGTTTGGTTATCTTGCAATCCCGAGATAATCGTCTCCATGCTCCAAATCCATTTTAAAGCCATTTTTAAGGCATTTCGCGCATACATGAAATGAACACATTTTTCTCCAAAACTATAACAGATGCAAGCTTGTCCTGTTTGGTGGAGATGATATTTAATAAAATAAGTAGAAATCCACTAAAAGTTTTGTTTGGTTATCTTGCAATCCCGAGATAATCGTCTCCATGCTCCAAATCCATTTTAAAGCCATTTTTAAGGCATTTCGCGCATACATGAAATGAACACATTTTTCTCCAAAACTATAACAGATGCAAGCTTGTCCTGTTTGGTGGAGATGATATTTAATAAAATAAGTAGAAATCCACTAAAAGTTTTGTTTGGTTATATTGCAATCCCGAGATAATCGTCTCCATGCTCCAAATCCATTTTAAAGCCATTTTTAAGGCATTTCGCGCATACATGAAATGAACACATTTTTCTCCAAAACTATAACAGATGCAAGCTTGTCCTGTTTGGTGGAGATGATATTTAATAAAATAAGTAGAAATCCACTAAAAGTTTTGTTTGGTTATCTTGCA
>NW_027445261.1:600000-780198 GCF_048569485.1 Anomaloglossus baeobatrachus
GGCAGATGCGCTCTGCAAATGTCTTGGCACTAGTGGGACTATAGCAAGGTCCAATAGCCACGTATAGGATGCCACTAGGTACACTGAGTGTTTGCTAGTATAATGGCTTACTTATAATTAGTTGGAGTGTGCAACGCAGGCAGATGCGCTCTGCAAATGTCTTGGCACTAGTGGGACTATAGCAAAGTCCAATAGCCACGTATAGGATGCCATTAGGTACACTGAGTGTTTGCTAGTATAATGGTTAAGTTAAAATTAGTTGGAGTGTGCAACGCAGGCAGATGCGCTCTGCAAATGTCTTGGCACTAGTGGGACTATAGCAAAGTCCAATAGCCACGTATAGGATGCCACTAGGTACACTGAGTGTTTGCTAGTAAAATTGCTTAGTTTAAAAAAGTTGGAGTGTGCAATGCAGGCAGACGTGCTCTGCAAATGTCTTTGCACTAGTGGGACTATAGCAAAGTCCAATAGCCACGTATAGGATGCCACTAGGTACACTGAGTGTTTGCTAGTATAATGGCTTACTTATAATTAGTTGGAGTGTGCAACGCAGGCAGATGCGCTCTGCAAATGTCTTGGCACTAGTGGGACTATAGCAAAGTCCAATAGCCACGTATAGGATGCCACTAGGTACACTGAGTGTTTGCTAGTATAATGGCTAAGTTAAAATTAGTTGGAGTGTGCAACGCAGGCAGATGCGCTCTGCAAATGTCTTGGCACTAGTGGGACTATAGCAAAGTCCAATAGCCACGTATAGGATGCCACTAGGTACACTGAGTGTTTGCTAGTATAATGGCTTACTTATAATTAGTTGGAGTGTGCAACGCAGGCAGATGCGCTCTGCAAATGTCTTGGCACTAGTGGGACTATAGCAAAGTCCAATAGCCACGTATAGGATGCCACTAGGTACACTGAGTGTTTGCTAGTATAATGGCTTACTTATAATTAGTTGGAGTGTGCAACGCAGGCAGATGCGCTCTGCAAATGTCTTGGCACTAGTGGGACTATAGCAAAGTCCAATAGCCACAGATAGGATGCCACTAGGTACACTGAGTGTTTGCTAGTATAATGGCTTACTTATAATTAGTTGGAGTGTGCAACGCAGGCAGATGCGCTCTGCAAATGTCTTGGCACTAGTGGGACTATAGCAAGGTCCAATAGCCACGTATAGGATGCCACTAGGTACACTGAGTGTTTGCTAGTATAATGGCTTACTTATAATTAGTTGGAGTGTGCAACGCAGGCAGATGCGCTCTGCAAATGTCTTGGCACTAGTGGGACTATAGCAAAGTCCAATAGCCACGTATAGGATGCCACTAGGTACACTGAGTGTTTGCTAGTATAATGGCTTACTTATAATTAGTTGGAGTGTGCAACGCAGGCAGATGCGCTCTGCAAATGTCTTGGCACTAGTGGGACTATAGCAAGGTCCAATAGCCACGTATAGGATGCCACTAGGTACACTGAGTGTTTGCTAGTATAATGGCTTACTTATAATTAGTTGGAGTGTGAAACGCAGGCAGATGCGCTCTGCAAATGTCTTGGCACTAGTGGGACTATAGCAAAGTCCAATAGCCACGTATAGGATGCCACTAGGTACACTGAGTGTTTTCTAGTATAATGGTTAAGTTAAAATTAGTTGGAGTGTGCAACGCAGGCAGATGCGCTCTGCAAATGTCTTGGCACTAGTGGGACTATAGCAAAGTCCAATAGCCACGTATAGGATGCCACTAGGTACACTGAGTGTTTGCTAGTAAAATTGCTTAGTTTAAAAAAGTTGGAGTGTGCAATGCAGGCAGACGTGCTCTGCAAATGTCTTTGCACTAGTGGGACTATAGCAAAGTCCAATAGCCACGTATAGGATGCCACTAGGTACACTGAGTGTTTGCTAGTATAATGGCTTACTTATAATTAGTTGGAGTGTGCAACGCAGGCAGATGCGCTCTGCAAATGTCTTGGCACTAGTGGGACTATAGCAAGGTCCAATAGCCACGTATAGGATGCCACTAGGTACACTGAGTGTTTGCTAGTATAATGGCTTACTTATAATTAGTTGGAGTGTGCAACGCAGGCAGATGCGCTCTGCAAATGTCTTGGCACTAGTGGGACTATAGCAAAGTCCAATAGCCACAGATAGGATGCCACTAGGTACACTGAGTGTTTGCTAGTATAATGGACCTGACATTACCTCTCTACTAACCAGAATCCCACAATGTCTGTCTGCTATTTCATCCTTCTTCTCTGTGCGATTCCTAAAACTTAACATGGACAAAACAGAATTCATTGTCTTTCCTCCTCCTCACTCATCTCCTCCAACAAGCCTTTCCATCAAACTCGATGGTTGCTTACTCTCCCCAGTCTCACAAGCTCGTTGCCTTGGAGTGACCCTCGACTCTGCTCTATCCTTCAAGCCACACATCCAAGCCCTCTTCACCTCATGCCGATTACAACTCAAAAACATCTCCCGGATCCGTGCTTTCCTTAACCAAGAATCAGCAAAAACATTAGTGCATGCCCTCATCATCTCCCGCCTCGACTACTGCAACCTCCTGCTCTCTGGCCTCCCTTCCAACACTCTTGCACCCCTCCAATCTATCCTAAACTCTGCGGCCCGCTTAATCCACCTCTCCCCTCGCTACTCCCCAGCCTCGCCACTCTGCCAATCCCTTCACTGGCTTCCCATCACCCAACGACTCCAGTTCAAAACACTAACCATGACATACAAAGCCATGCACAACCTGTCTCCTCCCTACATCTGTGACCTAGTCTCCCGGTACCTACCTGCACGCAACCTCAGATCCTCACAAGATCTCCTTCTCTGCTCCTCCCTTATCTCCTCTTCCCACAATCGCGTACAAGATTTCTCCCGTGCATCCCCCATACTTTGGAATGCTCTACCTCAGCACATCAGACTCTCCCCTACCGTGGAAAGCTTCAAGAGGAACCTCAAGACCCACCTCTTCCAACAAGCCTATAACCTACAACAGCCCTCAGTCCAGTAGACCACTGCGCAACCAGCTCTGTCCTCACCTATTGTACCATCACCCATTCCCTGTAGACTGTAAGCCCTCGCGGGCAGGGTCCTCTCTCCTCCTGTACCAGTCTGTTATGTACTGTTAATGATTGTTGTACGTATACCCTTTCACTTGTAAAGCGCCATGGAATAAATGGCGCTATAATAATAAATAATAATAATAATTATAATAATGGCTTACTTATAATTAGTTGGAGTGTGCAACGCAGGCAGATGCGCTCTGCAAATGTCTTGGCACTAGTGGGACTATAGCAAGGTCCAATAGCCACGTATAGGATGCCACTAGGTACACTGAGTGTTTGCTAGTATAATGGCTTACTTATAATTAGTTGGAGTGTGCAACGCAGGCAGATGCGCTCTGCAAATGTCTTGGCACTAGTGGGACTATAGCAAAGTCCAATAGCCACAGATAGGATGCCACTAGGTACACTGAGTGTTTGCTAGTATAATGGCTTACTTATAATTAGTTGGAGTGTGCAACGCAGGCAGATGCGCTCTGCAAATGTCTTGGCACTAGTGGGACTATAGCAAAGTCCAATAGCCACGTATAGGATGCCACTAGGTACACTGAGTGTTTGCTAGTAAAATTGCTTAGTTTAAAAAAGTTGGAGTGTGCAATGCAGGCAGACGTGCTCTGCAAATGTCTTTGCACTAGTGGGACTATAGCAAAGTCCAATAGCCACAGATAGGATGCCACTAGGTACACTGAGTGTTTGCTAGTATAATGGCTTACTTATAATTAGTTGGAGTGTGCAACGCAGGCAGATGCGCTCTGCAAATGTCTTGGCACTAGTGGGACTATAGCAAAGTCCAATAGCCACGTATAGGATGCCACTAGGTACACTGAGTGTTTGCTAGTATAATGGCTAAGTTAAAATTAGTTGGAGTGTGCAACGCAGGCAGATGCGCTCTGCAAATGTCTTGGCACTAGTGGGACTATAGCAAAGTCCAATAGCCACGTATAGGATGCCACTAGGTACACTGAGTGTTTGCTAGTAAAATTGCTTAGTTTAAAAAAGTTGGAGTGTGCAATGCAGGCAGACGTGCTCTGCAAATGTCTTTGCACTAGTGGGACTATAGCAAAGTCCAATAGCCACAGATAGGATGCCACTAGGTACACTGAGTGTTTGCTAGTATAATGGCTTAGTTATAATGAGTTGGAGTGTGCAGAGGACAGGAGGGTACAGTGGCAGGATTGTGGTGCTCTGGGTAGAGGAATGGAAGCCTGCCTTTCTATTCCCTCCTAATGGTGAAATGCAGGGAGGAAATCCCTGACCTTGGCTACACAGATGCTGTTGCTGTTTGCAGGACCTGTCACCTATGGCTCTCTGACCCTGCCGGTTTGAGTCCTTAAAAGGACTGCTATAAAGTGCTCTCCCTATGCTGTCTAACGCTGTGTATGCAGCGCATACAGCTGTATCGGCTATAGGACTCAGGAGGACGGAGCTGCGACAGTGATGTCTGACACCAAAGACGCAGAAGGCAGATAATGGCGTCCGTGAAGAAAATGTCCGGTTTTATAATGCAGGGACATGTGACATGCAGATCCTATCACACATGCCGTTGCTTCTCTGGCTCAAAGTCAACTTAGCTGTGTGTGTGTCTGTGATTGGCTGACATGCTGGCCCGCCCCACAAGACGCGCGCACTTAGGGAAGGAAGACAAGAAAAAAAAAATGGCGATCGCCATTATAGAAACAGCAGTGATCTGAAGGCGCTGTTCACGCACACTATACACTGAAATGTGATAATAGTTTGATTCACAGAGTGACTTACACTATTACAGCAGAAACCAAGCTATGATTTAGCTGTTTTTTGGCTGCTAGAACCGTTCTCGAACGTTTCTAGAACTATCGAGCTTTTGCAAAAAGCTCGAGTTCTAGTTCGATCTAGAACATGCCCCAAAATCACTCGAGCCTAGAACTGGAGAACCACGAACCACGAACCGCGCTCAACTCTATCCAGGAGCTTTGGTTCCCTGAGTTTCCAATAGCAAATGTCTAGAAAAAACTCTGTCCATTGGCACAACTCAGCAAGAAAACGAGAAGACCGAGAAGATATATTTCATTTATCTTAATGCCACCTTCTTAACAGCACTAAACCCTTCTATTATGTCCCTTAGCCTTTTGAGCTTATCCTCTGGTAAGCGGAAGACCATGCCTCTGGTATCGATCTCAGTGCCTAAAAACTGTATTATAGTAGCCAATCAGAATACAAAAGGATGCATAGGAAGCGTGACTTTATTTCAATATTTTAAAACAATCCAATAAAATGAAGAAAAGTCACTCATACAAGATCCACAGAAGTTGTATAATACATACATAAATCAAAACACTATAAGGCCTGTTTCACACGTCAGTGATTCTGGTACGTTTGTGCTTTTTTTTAAACATAACAGAATCACTGAGATACGCAGATCCATTATAATGAATGGGTCTGCTCACACATCAGTGATTTTTCACTGCACGTGTCTCCGTGCGGCGTACCCGCGTGTCCGTGATTGCTGCACGGAGACATGTCCATTTTTTTCTGGCATCACTGATAGGATGTCCATAAGGTGGCAGCAGAGCATAACAGAAAAAGGTGCCTATTGTGCACTGAAAAGACCCAATGTGATGCACCAGACATATAGAGCCCTAATGGATTCACAAATATAAGATATATCATGAATGACTACTGCATAATGAACGCTAGCATGAAAAAAGAAAGGAATCCATAAAAATAAATAATAAATGGTGCACATATGTTAGAGCCCCACCGAAGGACAAAAAAAGTCTGATGGAAATAGAGAGCATATAGGAACAATAAGAATGTGCAACAGAGAGGAAGGTGAGAATGCAGGATCAATCACTGCCTGTCAGATATTAATAATCAGGGAAATAACTCTGGAGCAGACGCACAAATTAGGGTCTTACCTGGTAAGGTAACAAATAATTAATAGTAGTTGCACTCACCTATTAAGGTTGTGCCAGTCACAACCCCTAAATGCACGTTACAAATGGCGACAGCCGCAGCCCCTAGTAGAAGAGCAATAACGTATAGGAGGAAAATCGGGTGCGTGCCGCGCTGTCACCAAAGGAAACTGATGTTAATTATTTCATCTCTTTATTCTTTTTTCCGGTCAATGTGTTTCAGAGATCACTGTCTCCTTCATCAGGGCAAAAAAAGAACAGTATGCAATCAAAGGAGGAAGAACCTCTATATATACACATATGGAGCTACGTCAGAGGACTGACTGCTGTATTTCAAATACTGCCGGGATGGTCAACTGTTACAATACCGGCCATAAAAGTTCTCAAGTGATATATTGAGAAACATTTATAAAATCACTGGGGTATAGTGTTTCAAATTTCATCAGCTTTTTGAGACAAAAATCAGAAAAAGAAGAAGAAGAAGGACAAAATGAAAAAAAGAAAAAAAAGAAGAAAAAAAAAACAAAAAGGGAGCATTGAGCTCCAGACCCTGTATTGAGTCTTAGAAGTGTAGTGACAAGTGCATCTGTCCACAACCCTGTAAGGGTGAACGGGATGACGGACAAGAAAAATTATGTTCGTGGCAAAAAATGGTGGTGTTGCTATATAAAATTGCATTAAGAATAAAGAAAGGAAAAATTTCTTTATAAAAGTAGTGAAGAAAAAAGTGGAAAAAAGGGGAGTGTAAGCCATTTTACTAATAAATAGTGATGAGCGAGCATGCTTGTTACTACTCGGTACTCACACGAGTATCACTGTACTCGGTCTACTCGACGGGGACCGAGTAATCTCGCGATACTCGTGCTGTACTCGTGGTCTTCATCCCTGCATGTTGGCGCTCTTTTGAGAGCCAGCCCTCATGCAGGGATTGGCTGGCAGACCACTGCAATGCCACAGCCCTGTTAGTTGTGGAATTGCAGTGATTGGCCGGCCTGCACAGCGTGACCGAGCCTTTATACCGGCGGGCGCGCTGTGCTCTGCTCACAGCTATCCAGACAGTCAGTGCAGGGAGAGGGTCGCTGCTTCAGGGAAAGGTTTGCGGCCCTTTATAGCTATTTCCGTAGCAGGGCTGCAAACAGTGTGACCAAAAGTCCTTCTCAGGACTATTCTAGTTGTATACAGGCAGGCAGGGTATAGCCAGGTCGGAGTACAGTAGCAGAGTCCTTCTCAGGACTATTGTTGCTGTATACAGGCAGGGTATAGCCAGGTTGGAATACAGGCTAGTGACCAAAAGAGTCCTTGTCAGGACTATTGTAGCAGTATACAGGCAGGCAGGCAGGCAGGCAGGGTATATAGCCATTCCTAGTGGTGACCGTATACCAGCCTTCATCATATCTGGGGCTGGTGTACACAGTCTAAAACAGTCCTGATAGTGTCAGACTTCTCAGCAATTGTCGCTCCTAAAACCTGTTAGGTTCTTAGTGCGTCCGTGCTTGCATTTAAAAACCGCACGTGTGTGCCTGTCGGTGGCAGCGTACAGGTGCACTTGTGTGCGTTTTTACCAAACTATTATATAACGCACAAGTGTAGTGTATAATACACGTCAGTCAGCAGTGGCTGATAGTGTCAGAGTTCTCGTCATTAATTTTTGCTCCTAAAACCTGTGTTAGGTTCTTAGTGCGTCCGTGCTTGCATTTAAAAACCGCACGTGTGTGCCTGTCGGTGGCAGCGTACAGGTGCACTTGTGTGCGTTTTTACCAAACTATTATATAACGCACAAGTGTAGTGTATAATACACGTCAGTCAGCAGTGGCTGATAGTGTCAGAGTTCTCGTCATTAATTTTTGCTCCTAAAACCTGTGTTAGGTTCTTAGTGCGTCCGTGCTTGCATTTAAAAACCGCACGTGTGTGCCTGTCGGTGGCAGCGTACAGGTGCACTTGTGTGCGTTTTTACCAAACTATTATATAACGCACAAGTGTAGTGTATAATACACGTCAGTCAGCAGTGGCTGATAGTGTCAGAGTTCTCGTCATTAATTTTTGCTCCTAAAACCTGTGTTAGGTTCTTAGTGCGTCCGTGCTTGCATTTAAAAACCGCACGTGTGTGCCTGTCGGTGGCAGCGTACAGGTGCACTTGTGTGCGTTTTTACCAAACTATTATATAACGCACAAGTGTAGTGTATAATACACGTCAGTCAGCAGTGGCTGATAGTGTCAGAGTTCTCGTCATTAATTTTTGCTCCTAAAACCTGTTAGGTTCTTAGTGCGTCCGTGCTTGCATTTAAAAACCGCACGTGTGTGCCTGTCGGTGGCAGCGTACAGGTGCACTTGTGTGCGTTTTTACCAAACTATTATATAACGCACAAGTGTAGTGTATAATACACGTCAGTCAGCAGTGGCTGATAGTGTCAGAGTTCTCATCATTAATTTTTGCTCCTAAAACCTGTTAGGTTCTTAGTGCGTCTGTGCTTGCATTTAAAAACCGCACGTGTGTGCCTGTCGGTGGCAGCGTACAGGTGCACAATTTGCACAAACTTTGATATAACGCCCAAGTCTAGTGAATACACGTCAGCATAGCATTGCAAAATGCGCAAGGGCGTTGGCAAGGAACAAGGAAGTGGACGTGATGGTGGTGCAGGCAGAGGCCGAGGTCGTGGGCAAGCTCTAATTTTGCCACAACAAAGGGCCACATCTAGTCGCTCGCACGTCCTGTCCCAAATTCTTGGGGACCGCAGCAGTACACCGCTCTTGAACCAAGACCAGTGTCAACAGGTTGTTAGTTGGATAGCGGATAATGCTTCCAGTCAGATTGGCACCACCACAAACACTCTGTCTTCCACACGGTCAAGTGTCAGTAGCCGTGATACTGCACCGCACATTTCAGAACCTGATCCTCCTTCCTACCACAAGGCTGAGTACACGTCCTCGGACATTAATGATCCCACACTTGGACACTCGGAAGAGCTGTTCACGTTTCCATTCGCACATTCTGGCCTCTCGCCAGCTCATGTTGAAGTGGGTCATGAGGAGATCGTATGTACAGATGGCCAAATATTTGAGCAGCCACGTTCTCACGAAGTTGGCAACGTGTCTCAACAAGGGGTGGACGATGATGAGACACAATTGTCAGGAAGTCAGGAGGAGGAGCAGGGTGCGGAAGAGGAAGACGACGTGGTGGATGATCCAGTAACTGACCCAACCTGGCAGGAGGATATGCAGAGCGAGGACAGCAGTGCACAGGGGGAGGGAGGCGTAGCATCCCAACAGGCAGTAAGAAGCAGGGTGGTGGCTCCAGGCAGAAGTCAGGCAACCGTTCCCCGGAACAACAACACGACACAAGGTGCCTGTACAAATGTTAGGTCTTCCCGAGTCTGGCAGTTTTTTAAGTTGGATCCAGATGATTCTAAAAAGGCCATTTGCAACACCTGCCGTGCCAGCATCAGCAGGGGTACCAAAACTAGCAGCCTGACCACCACCAGCATGATCAGGCACATGTCAGCCAAGCACCCGACTTTGTGGGAAGTACAACAGAGTCGAGGAGCAGTGCTTGCTAATGTCACTGCTACGTCTTCGCTGGTTGTGCATGCGAGCCAATCCCCTGTCCATGCTGCCTGCGAACAAGCCTCCTCCGGTCCTGCACCTGCAGTTGCCTACTCAGAAATAACACCATCATCAAGCACGTCCTTGTCCCAGCGCAGCGTTCAGTTATCCATTCAGCAAACCTTTGAACGCAGGCGCAAATACACTGCCAACACCCCACATGCCACAGTTCTAAATGCTAACATTTCGCGACTGCTTGCGCTGGAAATGTTGCCTTTTAGGCTGGTGGAGACAGAAGCATTCCGCGACCTGATGGCGGCAGCTGTCCCACGTTACTCGGTCCCCAGCCGCCACTATTTCTCCCGGTGTGCCGTCCCCGCGTTGCATAACCACGTGTCACAAAACATCACACGTGCCCTGAACAACGCTGTTTCACCCAAAGTCCACCTAACCACAGACACATGGTGACGATTATCTCGAGAGTGCAAAGTAGCCAAATGAAACTTTTACTGGATTTCCACTTACTTTATCAAATCTCATCTCCACCACAGTTTGCATCTGTTATAGTTTTGGAGAAAATTGTGGTCATTTCATTTTTGCGCGAATGTGTTCAGATTCCTTTTTTATTGCCCTGCCTAAGGGCTATACTATAATACACCCACTTCCTGACAATGGACACTTAATGTTTTGAGGCCCTCATGCACGTCTCTATCCAGGGACAACGTGGAGCCTCCCAATTTTTGGCTGCCCTGCCAAAGGGCTATACTATAATACACCCACTTCCTGACAATGGACACTTAATGTTTTGAGGCCCTCATGCACGTCTCTATCCAGGGACAACGTGGAGCCTCCCAATTTTTGGCTGCCCTGCCAAAGGGCTATACTACAAAAGACCCACTTCCTTCCAATGGGCACTTCAGGTTTACAGGCCCTCATGCACGTCTCTATCCAGGGACAACGTGGAGCCTCCCAATTTTTGGCTGCCCTGCCTAAGGGCTATACTATAATACACCCACTTCCTGACAATGGACACTTAATGTTTTGAGGCCCTCATGCATGTCTCTATCCAGGGACAACGTGGAGCCTCCCAATTTTTGGCTGCCCTGCCTAAGGGCTATACTATAATACACCCACTTCCTGACACTGGACACTTAATGTTTTGAGGCCCTCATGCACGTCTCTATCCAGGGACAACGTGGAGCCTCCCAATTTTTGGCTGCCCTGCCTAAGGGCTATACTACAATAGACCCACTTCCTTACAATGGGCACTTCAGGTTTACAGGCCATCATGCACATCTGTATGCAGGGGCATTGGTGAACCTCACAATTTTGGACTGCCCTGGCAAAGGAAAATACTACAAAGACTCAGTTCCTCAAAATGGGCACATTAGACTCAGAGGCCTTTATGTACGTCTCTTCTCAGGGACATCGGAGTGCCACACAATGTTTTACGTAAAATCTTTCATGTATTGATCTCAAAAAGTAACATACATTAGCTCTATCTCACTATTGGGTATGTGCCCTTAACATTTCCGCTATGAAAAATCATTTTGGTGTCATTTTGGAAGGTTTTCTGGTGAGTCCGTAAAAATGGCGTAAAACGCGGACAAAATTATTCACAGCTGTGACTTTTGAGTGATAAATGCTTCAAGGGGTCTTCCCCATGCTGTTGCCATGTCATTTGAGCACTCTTCGGAGACTTTTGTGCCATTTTTAGGGTTTCTACATGCTGCCGGTGGTCATTTCACAAAAATACTCGGGTCTCCCATAGGATAACATTGGGCTCGGTGCTCGGGCCGAGTACACGAGTATCTTGGGAGGCTCGGCCCGAGCTTCGAGCACCCGAGTTTTTTAGTACTCGCTCATCACTACTAATAAACCTAAAAAATAAAAATAAATTGAATAAAAATCATGAATGTTGTGTTATAACAGGAAATTCGGTGTAAGAATGAATATCCGGGATGAGAGTTCAGCGAATGAGTTATAGAAATTGTTACAAAAAGGAGTGTGTACGGTTTATGCGTAAATTTTCAGAATGCGTACATGAAAATTATATGTATGTGAGAATGTCCCCCATGCTTTGTAAAAAGTTATTTATGAAAATGTAAATAAGATATATAAAAATGCCTAATTATTTATAATTTATGAGAAAGATATATATGTATGGAAGAATGTTATAAGGTGTCCAAGAACCATAAAGAAAAAGGGTGCATATATAATGTTAGAGGTCTAGAGTTCCACCAGGCTATATCACCCCTAAAGAAATAGAAAGAAGACCTTACTACCTGTGTACCCCAAAAAAAGCTATATTTCTTAGCCAGGATTATGGTGGAGATATGCACAAGTGAAATAAGAATATAAAGTAATACAATAAGATTATAAAACCAATATGTGTGTAATACTATTGTATGTTTTGAGGATTTCGATAGCGTTAGGGCAATGACAACCAGAGACGAGTTTGTGGTACAAGATGTTTATAATATGTAACCACGGTAGATACACAGCGGAAATACACAAAACACATGAAAATACCTTTCTGAAACGGAGCGAAGGGGATTCCCGGGGCCACGCACCGGACTCCCCCAGGGAGACCACCAGAGCGAACCCCTATACAGGGACTGTCCGGCAATCAACCCCGGAAGGCCTAAATGCGCCGCAGCCGGGACACAAGGGGCAAGTGGTAAAGTCCAGAAGTGTCCGTACGGGATGAAAGTCCAGAATGGTTATGAGCCGGAAGAAACCGGGCAGACGTGCTGACCAAAGACGGCAGACGGAGTCCGGGCACAGCTTGAAGAAACCGGGTATGGTCCAGAGTCGGTCGGTAGACTTTCAGGAGGATCCAAAGGTAATCAAGAAGTAGCAGCAGCAGCAAAGCAGGAGCACACAGCAAGCCGTATACTCAGGCACTGGACTAGGCTTAGAGGCGGCCTTTTAAGCAGCTGGACAGGAAGTAGGGCAACAGAACATAAAACTCCATGTTAACCGAGGGCAAGCTCATGCAAAAAAGAGAACTGGAAAACCCGGAAACCTGACATTACTCCCCCCCCCAGAAACGGCCTCAGGACGGGTCAGGGCCTGGCTTGTCCGGGTACCGTCGATGAAACTGAGCGATCTTCCGGGGAGCTCGAATGTTACCCACCGGTTCCCAGGAATCGTCCTCGGGGGCGTACCCCTGCCAACGTACCAGATACTGAAGCCGACGACGATGGAGCCGGGAGTCAATAATGTCCTCAACCACGAACTGCTCCTCGCCGTCGACCATCACAGGCGGAGGAGGAGGCACGACACGACCATGAAACGTATTGGGAGAGACGGATTTGAGGAGAGAAACATGAAAGACCGGGTGTACCTTGAGATGGTGCGGTAACCGCAGCCGACAGGCCACAGGGCTCACGATCCCGGTGATCTTAAATGGACCGATGAATTTTTGTCCCAGCTTCTGCGAAGGGACACCCAATCTCAGGTTCTTGGTGGACAACCATACAGAGTCCCCTACCTTATACATGGGTGCCGGTTTCCGGTGAGTGTCTGCCGACCTCTTGTAACGCTCCTGGGCCGTAGCCACACTGTCCTTTAGAACCTCCAGATTTTGTCGAAGCTCTGTCAATCTGTCCTCCACCGCAGGCACTGAGACCGCAACCGGTGACCTAGGCAAAATAGTCGGATGGTAACCCAAGTTAGCAAAAAAGGGCGTTACCTTAGTGGAGCTGCTCTGAGTGTTGTTATACGAGAACTCCGCCAACGGAAGCATCTTCAACCAATCGTCCTGCAGATGGCTGACATAACATCGAAGGTATTGTTCCAGGGTTTGATTGGTCCATTCGGTTTGCCCATTTGTCTGAGGATGGTATGCAGAAGACAAACAGACATCAATCTGGAGTGCCGTACAAAACCCCTTCCAGAACCTAGACGTGAACTGCACGCCCCGGTCAGAGATGATCTCGTCTGGTACCCCATGCAATCGGAATACGTTCTGGATAACCAAATCCACTGTCTCTGCGGCTGAGGGAAGACCGGCACACGGAATAAAGTGAGCAGCTTTAGTCAACCGATCCACCACCACTAAAATGGTATTGTGACCGTCTGAGACGGGCAACTCCACAATAAAATCCATTGAGATAGACCCCCAAGGGCGAGATGGCACGGGTAACGGTTGGAGGAGTCCTGTAGGAGCCACACGAGGGACCTTGCACCGGGCACAAACCACACATGAGTGGACATAGTCCTTTACGTCCTTTAAACAGGTAGGCCACCAGAAGAAACGGTTCAGAAATTCCTGCGTCTTCTGTACCCCCCTATGACCAGCCAACACGGAGTCATGGACCAACTTGAGAACCCGAAGTCTTACGGCCTCCGGGACATAAATGCGTCGCTCTCTCAACCACACACCATTCCGAAGAACAAGAGTTACATCATTCGGGGGGGCAGCAAGAAATACGTCACCATCATAGGCCAGCTTGATGTCCTTCCACAAGTCCTGGTCCTGGATTACTCCAACGAAATTGGCATCCGATAACACGGTCTGAGACGGGGTTCCAGGCACGGAGTCCACGGCGTGGATTCGGGACAAGGCATCGGCTTTCCCATTACGTGAACCTGGACGGTATGTAACGACAAAATTGAACTGGTTAAGGAATAGGCTCCAACGGGCTTGCCGTGGAGACAGGCACCTGGCAGACTTAAGAAACTCCAGATTACGATGATCTGTGAGTACTATCACTTGCTGCGCGGCTCCCTGTAAGTGGTGTCTCCATTCCTTGAAGGCGGAAATAATCGCTAACAATTCTTTGTCCGCAATGTCATAGTTCCTTTCTGCAGGGGACAACCGGCGGGAAAAGAAAGCACACGGATGTAAGAGACTCTTGTCCCCAGTCCTTTGAGAAAGGATGGCCCCTAATGCGTAGTCGGAAGCGTCAACTTCCACGATAAAGGGAAGTGCGGGATTCGGATGTACCAATATAGGCGCTGAGGTAAAACAGACCTTGAGACGATGGAAGGCTTCCTGGGCCTGGGCGGACCACACAAACTTCTGTCCTTTCTTGGTTAACAGAGTGATGGGACGAATGATTTCTGAAAAATTACGGATAAAACGTCGGTAAAAGTTGGCAAAACCGACAAAGCGTTGTACCTCTTTGATGTTTCCCGGTTCCGGCCAGTCTAGAATCGCTTGTATTTTGCCAGACTCCATGTTCAGTCCCTGAGGAGAGATGACATAACCTAAGAATTGTATCTGTGAGCAATGGAATTCGCATTTCTCCAGTTTGATGTACAGGTGGTTTTCCCTCAGCCGGGTAAGTACGGTCTTGACGTGCTCCTGGTGTTCCTGTAGGGAATCAGAAAAGATTAGGATATCGTCCAGATAAATCACCATGAATTGGTCCATGATATCCCTAAAAATATCGTTAACTAGATGTTGGAAAGCCGCGGGAGCGTTACAAAGTCCAAAAGGCATCACTAGGTACTCAAAATGTCCATACCGACATCGGAACGCGGTCTTCCACTCGTCTCCGGGACGTATGCGGAGTAGATTGTATGCCCCACGGAGGTCCAATTTGGTGAATATTTTTGCCTGTTGGACCCTCTCCAATAGCTCAGGAATCAATGGTAACGGATACCGGTTCCGGATGGTTATTTTATTCAGTTCCCGGTAGTCAATACAGGGTCTTAGAGTCCCCTCTTTCTTTTTCACAAAAAAGATGGGTGCCCCTGCTGGTGAGGTAGACGGACGAATAAATCCCTTCGCCAGACTTTCATCAATGTAGTTTTTTAGTGCTTCTAGCTCAGGTGCCGCCAACGGGTAGACATGACCAAACGGGATCTCCGCCCCTGGGAGTAAGTCTATGGGGCAATCATACGGTCTATGCGGGGGAAGCCGATCGGCTTTTCTTTTGTCGCATATGTCCGCAAAGTCGTTATACACCGGGGGTAGAACAGGTACCTGTACAGTGCCCTCCGCATTCGGCGTTACTGGAACCGGAACAGTTGGACTAATGGTCGGAATACTCTGCGGTGGGAAGGATATTTCCTTAGTTTCCCAATCGATGACCGGATTTGTAGACCGTAGCCACGGAATACCTAAAATAATCGGAAAATGAGGAGAAGAAATTAGCATGAAAACAAGGGTCTCCTGCTGACCTGGCTTCATGACGCACTCTAGCGGTACGGTTTCCCGATCAACTGGTCCAGAGATTAACGGAGATCCGTCTACCGTCTCCATGGTAACCGGTGAGGCTCTTTGCTGAGTCCGGATACCGTGTTTCCTGGCAAAAGAGGAGTCCATGAAATTTCCCCCTGCCCCAGAATCTATCATTGCAGAGGTAGGTATTAGCTGTCCCTCCCACCGGATCTGAATGGGGAGCGAGCAATGGGTATATTTCCCTTCCGAGTCCTTCGGTGAGGTTGACATTACAGTCAAGGGAAATACCGCATCCAAGTGTCCACTTGCCTCAGAGATATCGGACTCTGCGTCCGTGTTGTCACACTCTGCCATGGCTGCCAATACCTTATTTGGGCGATTCGGACGTTTCGGGCAGTCGATCAAGAAATGGTCTGATTGACCGCAATAGAAACACAGACGCTCACGGAGCCGGTGTTCGCGACGTTCATTGGTCTCTCGCTTTTGCAGAGAGTCCACTTGCATAGGAACGTCCTCGGCCTCCCGTGGCGTCCTGAGAGCGGGTTCTCTGGAAGGAAATGCAAAGTTGTTTACACGGTTTACAGCTGCCCATTTTTCCTGTCTACGTTCCGTCAAGCGGGTATCAATACGCACACAGTGCTGGAGAAACAGTTCAAAATCCCCTGGAGATTCAGAACGAGCTAACTCGTCCTTGATGGTACCGGACAACCCCTTTCTGAAAACAGACAATAATGCATTGTTTCCCCAGTCGGTGTCTACCACTAACCTCTTGAACTCAGTGGCATATTCAACTACAGAACGCTTTCCCTGACGTAAGGAAAGGAGAGCCGATTCAGCGGTAGCACGGCGATTCGGATCATCAAACATCTGCGCCATTGCGGTCAGAAAATCATCTAGGTGATTTAAACGGATGTCCCGGTTCTCTATCATAGGATTAGCCCAAGCCAGTGCTTGTGAGGTTAATAACATAATTATACATAACACTTTGGACCGGTCAGAACGGTAATAATCAGCATGTACATCAAAAAACAGTATACATTGGTTCACAAATCCACGAAACTGACTACGGTCACCATTGAAACGGAATGGGGGTAACCTAGGCATACCGGCAGCTGATACGGACGTAGTGGGGCCGGCTTCCTGAGCCTCCACTCTGACTTGCAAGTCCTGTATAGCCGGACCCAGTACCTGGTGATCATGGCCCAGCTGTGCCTCCATATCTCTAAGTTTAGTCTGCACCACCTCCATCTCCTGCTGCAAGGAGTTAATCATAGAAAAGAGCTGATCTACTCCTCGTGTCTCAGTCATTGCCCCAGTGAAATCCTCTTGTGGCCTGAGTATAATGTAATACTATTGTATGTTTTGAGGATTTCGATAGCGTTAGGGCAATGACAGCCAGAGACGAGTTTGTGGTACAAGATGTTTATGATATGTAACCATGGTAGATACACAACGGAAATACACAGTATAACAAACACATGAAAATACCTTTCTGAAACGGAGCGAAGGGGATTCCCGGGGCCACGCACCAGACTCCCCCAGGGAGACCACCAGAGCGAACCCCTATACAGGGACTGTCCGGCAATCAACCCCGGAAGGCCTAAATGAGCCGCAGCCGGGACACAAGGGGCAAGCGGTAAAGTCCAGAAGTGTCCGTACGGGATGAAAGTCCAGAATGGTTATGAACCGGAAGAAACCGGGCAGACGTGCTGACCAAAGACGGCAGACGGAGTCCGGGCACAGTTTGAAGAAACCGGGTGTGGTCCAGAGTCGGTCGGTAGATTTTCAGGAGGATCCAAAGGTAATCAAGTAGCAGCAGCAGCAAAGCAGGAGCACACAGCAAGCAGTATACTCAGGCACTGGACTAGGCTTAGAGGCGGCCTTTTAAGCAGCTGGACAGGAAGTAGGGCAACAGAACATAAAACTCCATGTTAACCGAGGGCAAGCTCTTTCAAAAGAGGACTGGAAAACCCGGAAACCTGACAATGTGTGCATTCATGCACCACCCGGTACGCTACCCTTGCCAAATTGCTCACTCTAGATCCCCACACGATCCATGAAGCCGTTCCCCCGGTCACACCGCCTGCTGCCGGTTCCCACTCATCCCTGGGGGAGTTAGGCGAGTGGTATCGAGAGCTACATGTCGGCACTGATGATACCCCCATACACCACAAGGAAGGGGTATACCGGGTGGTACAGGAGTATGAGCGGGTTTTTAGCAAGCACCCTCTAGATTTTGGGCAGATTAAAGGGGTTCAACACCACATCCCTACCGGTACACACTCCCCTATTAAAGAGAGATACAGGCCTATTCCCCCTGCCCACTACCAATGCGCCAAAGACATGTTGAGGAACATGAAGGAGGCAGGGGTTATTAGGGACAGCTGTAGTCCCTGGGCCGCTCCGTTGGTGCTGGTTAAGAAGAAGGATGGCACCATGCGGATGTGTGTGGATTACCGGAAGATTAACCAGATAACGCATAAGGATGCTTACCCTCTGCCCCGCATCAAAGAGTCCCTGGCCTCGCTGAGAACCGCTAACTACTTCTCCACCCTTGACCTCACCAGCGGGTACTGGCAGGTGGCCGTGGCACCGGAAGACCGAGAGAAGACTGCCTATGGGACCGTTTTGCTGTACTTGGATGATGTGATTGTGTACTCACAGACGTATGAAGCCCACCTGGAGCACCTAGCCGAGGTGTTCGCGTCCCTTGCCAAGTATGGGATGAAGTTGAAGCCCTCAAAGTGTCATCTGCTGAAACCCAGAGTGCAGTACCTAGGACATGTGGTTGGTGCGGAAGGTGTCGCCCCCAACCCCGAGAAGATCACCGCCATCCAAGACTGGCCGAGACCGACCACAGTGAGGGAAGTGAGGCAGTTTCTGGGCCTGGTGGGATATTACCGTCGCTTCATTAAGGGGTACACAAAGATGGCTGCCCCCATGCAAGACCTCCTCGTAGGACAGACCAAGGGTGGTAGATCCCTAGTAGCCCCATTGGTGTGGGAAGAAAAGCATGAGGAATCCTTCCGCCAGCTGAGAACAGCCCTGACCGGAGAGGAAATCCTAGCGTACCCTGACTACAGCCGCCCATTCATCCTCTACACCGACGCCAGCAATGTGGGCTTGGGGGCTGTTCTATCCCAGGTCCAAGACAGAAGGGAAAAGGTAATAGCTTATGCTAGCCGAAAACTCCGACCGACTGAGAGGAACCCTGAGAACTACATCTCCTTCAAGCTTGAGCTCTTGGCACTGGTGTGGGCTATCACCGAGCGGTTCCGCCATTACCTGGCAGCAGCCAAGTTCACCGCGTACACAGACAATAACCTGCTGACCCATCTAGATACGGCCAAGCTGGGCGCGTTGGAGCAGCGGTGGGTGACCAGGTTAGCCAACTACGATTTCACCATCAAGTACCGGGCCGGCCGTACCAACGTCAATGCCAATGCACTCTCCCGGATGCCCCACCTGTCGGAAGAGGGGCCAGAGGATGATGACCTCGAAGAGATCGAGTTGCCTGCATTTCACCGGCCATTCACTGAGAAGGTGCACGTCTACCAACAACGGGTGAACCTGGATCCGCTGCCCCGACAGGACTGGCAGGAAGCTCAGGACCAGGCACCTGCTGTCCGCCTGGTCAAGACTCTAGTGGAACAGGGTTCTGCTGGGATAGACCCTGCTGCCCCTGCCGAAGCCCAACGTCTGTGGCAAGAATGGACCCGGCTATACCTACACCAGGGGAAGTTGTATCGCGAGCTGATTAATCCAAAGACTCACGAGAAGATCCGCCAGCTGGTGATTCCCCAGGCTAACGTGCCCACCGTCCTGCAAGCATACCATGATGGTGCAGTGCACTTCGGGTGGAAGAAGCTAGAGATGTTGTTAAGAGAGCGGTTCTATTGGAGTGGAATGCGGGAATCTGTGGAGGCCTGGTGCCGAGAATGTGGCCCTTGCGCATTGAGAAGGAAGGACGAGGCCAGCCAGAAGGCACCCCTACACCCGATCATTACACACCAACCGCTGGAGCTGGTTGCCCTTGACCATGTAAAGCTCACCCCCAGCCGAAGTGGGTACACCTACGCTCTGACCATCGTAGACCACTACTCGAGGTTCCTGGTGGTTGTCCCAGTTAAGGACTTAACCGGCCGCACCGCTGCTAAGGCTTTCCAGGCTTATTTCTGTTGACCGCATTGGTACCCGGAGAGGGTGCTTACCGACCAGGGTCCGGCCTTTGAAGCAGAGGTATTCCAGGAATTCTGCCAGTTGTACGGCTGCAAGAAAATCCGGACCACGCCTTACCACGCCCAAACCAATGGCATTTGTGAAAAGATGAACCACTTGGTCCTGGGCCTCCTCAAGACGTTACCACTGGAAGAGCGGAACCTGTGGCTGGAGAATCTACCTGACCTGGTCGATATGTACAACAACATCCCTTCCAGCTCTACGAAATGCACTCCAGCATACCTGATGAGAGCTCGTCCCGGCCGGCTACCAGTGGATCTGGAAATGGGCTTGGAAGCTTCAGAAGCACTCCTGTCGACAGCTGAATGGGACACTCGGCGGAGGACACAGTACCGACAGGTCCAGGAGTATGTTGAAAAGAACTTGTGCCGGAGTCGGGGACAACAGGAGCAGTGCTTCAACAAGAAGGCGCCTGCCGGTTCCTTCCAACCTGGGGATGTAGTGCTGAAGCGGAAAAGAAGGGCCCACAAGCTGGATGATCAATGGGAAAAAACCCCGTATGTAGTCCAGCCCACAGGATGGGAGAATGGGAAGGCCTACCAGATCAGCCGTGACCAGGGGGGGACTTTGGCCACGGTTTCCCGAGACCACCTGAAGAAGTGCCCACCAGCATTGAGAGTAGCGGATGAGGCTCCAGTTCCCAGTCCAGTGGAGAAGGAAAAAGAGGTAATCCACACCATGATGGGTGATTTTCCAGCAGACTGGCCTACACAGAACGGTGCGGTGATCCTTCCAGTGATACTGTTCCCACAACCCGTGGATGAAGAAATGATGGAAACGGTTAACCGCGAGCCAGTGCCCAGGGATGTACCTGTACCCAGCTCCCCTACGCCTCCGCCTGCCCCACATGATAGCAGGGAGGAGGAACTGACTGTTCCCTCTGCCCCACTGCCTGTCACCACTGACACCGGATCCCGAAGGTCCACTCGCCCCAACCTAGGTAGACCCCCACTTAGGTACAGGGAAACTACTCTTTAAAAGGGGGGGGCTTTATGTGTTGAGTGTACCAGTTTGAAAGTTTTAAATGATAAGTAAAGATGATCAACCAAAGAAGTTTACCTGATTGAACCGTGATTAAACCGGCCGTTGCCGGCAACTGTTGTCCCCGTAGGGACTGTGCAACCATTGCGTAAGGAACTGCTTACGGACAAGCCCGAGAACTTGCAGGGCAACCACAAACTTAGTGCAATGTAAATAAAAATGTTTGTTGGCTTGACACCGTTACCGCCTCCGGAGAGGCTGATTTGGGAGGATGGGCCTGGAGGAAAGGGATGGCCTAGGCCCGCCACTACCGTAACCGGTGGCGATCCTCCGGGGGTTCAGGGGTCCCCTTGGACGTGGGCCCCCTGAAAGAGACAGAACCCGCTCGGGCAACTTGGTGCTGGACTGGGGTCAAGGGGTGCTGCCCGCTTCTTAGGGGCAGCATCAGGGCCAGGTTGTTTGGGTGGGAGAAGAGCGGAAGCTGTACCGTTGTAAAATGTTTATGATGCTTTTACATGTTTTACCGTTTTATTCTTTTTCAGTTGTGAAAATAAAACCGGTGATGGACGGGCAGCCCGCGGACGGTCTGCATTTTACTATAGGGGAATGTGGCGCCCTGGACAAGCCAGGTCGTCACAGGTACTACACCAACACGCTCTACACTCCGGCTAGGCACACCGAAGCTAAACACAAATCCTAGTTGCCTTCCTCCAGGGGCTGATGTCCACACCAGGGGGTGGGCCAGGCGGTTGATCCCACCCACCGAGGAGTTCACAGTCCTGGAGGCGGGAAAAGGAGTCAGATTAGAGATCAGTTTTGGAGTTAGAGAAGTGAAGAGGAGAGGAGACTGACCGTGTCCGTGTGTGTGGCCCGGGCACTCAGCAAGGTTGGCAGACGGTGGTGACCTTCTGCAGGAGAGGCTGATTGGAGTGAACCGTACGGACCGGGGATGGGCGGTGGCCCGCCGGTACCAGATCGGGGAGTGAAGAGAAGCCAGCACCATCCGGCAGGGCCTACGGACCCCGACCAGGCTAGGAGTCGCCGTAAAACCGGTCAAATCCGTTAGCGACAGGAACCTCCAGGGTTTCCCAGCAGTCAAGACCCGATTGAAGGCAACAGCTCACACCGTAGAGGGAAGCACAGTCACCGCCAAGGCTACAGTTCCCAGGGCCAGAGCCTGCGGGCAAAAGGGGCTCCCTCAGCATCCATCCAAGCTGGGGAGCGGGTTACCGGTGGGAAGCCCGCTAGATTTTGGGGGAATAAAAGGGGTCCACCACCACATCCCCACAGGTGCACACCCACCCATCAAAGAGAGCTATAAGCCAATACCACCTTCACATTGCCAGTGTACCAAGGACATGTTGAGCAACATGAAGGCGGCTGGGGTTATCCGTGACAGTTGTAGCCTTTGGGCAGCTCTGTTGATCCTGTTAAAAAAGAAGGACGGCACCACTCCCCGTATTGAGGAATCGCTAGCTGCATTGAGAACTGCAAATTATTTTTCTACCCTTGATCTCACTAGTCACTATTGGCAAGTGTCCGTTGCTGAGGCAGACCGGGAGAAGACCGCCTTCGCCACCCCTATGGGTCTCTGCGAGTTCAAAAGCATGCCCTTCGAGCTGTGCAATGCGCCAGGAACCTTCCAGAGGCTGATGGAATGCTGCTTGGGACAAGATTTTAGGGTGTATAAAAAGGGAGATTAGATCCCGTGATCCCAACGTATTGTTACACCTCTATAAATCACTTGTAAGGCTACATCTGGAATATGGGAACCAGTTTTGGGCTCCACATTTTAATAAGGACATTCAGAAGTTAGAGTCAGTTCAAAGGTGGGCAACTAGACTACTACAAGGAATGGAAGGCCTCCCATATGATGACAAGTTGAAAAAGTTATTAAGTGATTATTGGCTGCAATGGGGCTTTCTGGCTGGTGCCAGCCTCTCTTCTTAGCACACAGGAACCACAATCCCTACACCATGCTTCAATGGATTCTCTCATCCCAGCCCAGTAAAACTACATATTTTACACAGTCATAAGCAGCCAAAAGGGATCTATTCTATTCAATTGCAAATGATCTAGATAAGACTGAGAATAAGATACTGCACGGGACATAGCAGAGTTGGTCAAGTTGAGTGGAGATGAGTTTGCTATTTGGCACAGCTTTTTGCATCAATAAAGCAAGTAAAAGGTGTGAAAGATAAAAAAAGGGTGAAAGTGTGAAAAGTGAATTGGCCAAATTGAGGTGCATATAAAGTTTTTGCTTTCTTTCAATTCACTAATGGGGCTCATTTGAATCAGGTGAATTGAGTTCTGCTTTTGGAAACTGGGTTAAGAAGGGGTGCACCGGTCCTGGAGGTACTGCAATACCAGGTCAATGCGTGGAGTGGACAGAGCAAGATTTTTTCCATCTCCTTGTTCTAAAAATCCATTTAATATATGGTCCCCAGAGAGGGGACGTATCAGATATTAAACTGATAAGAACAGATTTAATTTTTTTTTTTTTCTGTTTATCAGTAGGACTTCAAAATAACAAAGGTGATCGCCTCCCGTTGCCTGGGAACCGTCCAGGCACAAGAGGGCTATGTGTCACCAGAAGGCGCACACACTTCCTCAAGGCCGGCAGACGTGCAATCCCAGGCACCTTCCAGTACCGACCAAGGTAGCGTCCTCCGAAACTACACTTGATCTTAGCCAAAAGGCCGAGAAGCTATAACCCGAATTGGTTACGGCCTTGAGTGGCACCCTGGCCTATACCGGACACATCTTAGGGAGAGGGAGACAAACCCACGCCTACAGAAGACATTTTGTCACCCAAGCCAACCCTTGAAAAGGCTGTTTTGCAGAGCAAAAACAAGAAGAATGGTGCTTTTTGCAGCCGCCGCCCACTGCAATGAATCTGAATAACTCCTCCTTTTGGACACAAGCACCTCCCCTCCCCCTTGCAGTCTTTCCAATTCATGATACAAAAAGACGGACGGACAGGACAGGACAGGACAGGCTGCCTGACTTTCCGTCACTGCCACCCTTTGCCATCCTTGCCCGTAGAAAGCCCTTTCATCATCCCCAAACCCTAATCTTTTCCCTTCCCTTCCCAGATGCGTCTCACTCCCTTTCATTAGGAAGTGAGCGCAGCCTTTTCTCCGTTCTGCACATGCGCGACGTTAAACACAAATGCGCAGGCGTGCGTTCCATTACCCTCACTGCATTCCACTCCCATACAGGAAGTGGGCGCAGCTATTACTACGGTCGCACATAAAAGAACCCACGGCCACCACTGCACATAGCTGACTCCACCACAGGACACCCACTTCTACACCAACACAGGTAAGACAGGATCGGCACCTCTATGCTCCTGTTACAATCAGGCTCAGTCACCATGTGATAACGCTCTCAACTCTTTAGTTGCAGGCTCCCCTTGCTTCACCTCCACTGGCTGTGCTGCCATTTCCTCTCCCACCTGGAAGGTATACTTTATTCCACTATTTTCCTGTTTCTCTCTTCCCCCTTTTCCCATAACCTACTTTTATCTGCATTTGTGGGGTATCTATATGCTATTTACATCATAGTTTTATTCATTAATATGGAAGGGAAGAGTGCCCATGAGAGTGTTGAACTGCGGAGAGCAAGAGATTAAGCTGCTCCGATTTGCCACCATTGATAAGCTGTTCTCAGTAGATACACATGCTATCCAAACAGCAGCATCCACCATTGCTTCAGCCCACCCATTCAGTGACAGCTCACCAAGTCAGCAAGAGGAGTGGTGTAAGGAATTACACGTAGGCACTGACTCCACACCTTCACATCACAAGAAGGGGGTCTACAGGCTAGTGCAAGAATACGAGCAAGTCTTCAGCAAACATCCGCTAGACTTTTGAAGAATAAAAGGGGTCAAACACTACATCCCCACAAGTGCACACCCACCCATCAAAGAGAGATATAAGCCAAAACTACCTGCACATTACCAGTGTACCAAGGACATGTTGAGCAACATGAAGGAGGCTGGGGTTATCCGTGACAGTTGTAGCCTCTGGGCAGCTCCGTTGGTCCTGTTAAAGAAGAAGGACAGCACCACTCCCCTGTATTGAGGAATAGCTAGCTGCATTGAGAACTGCAAATTATTTTTCTACCCTTGATCTCACTAGTCGCTATTGGCAAGTGTCCGTTGCTGAGGCAGACCGGGAGAAGACCGCCTTTGCCACCCCGATGGGTCTCTGCGAGTTCAAAAGCATGCCCTTCGAGCTGTGCAATTTGCCAGGAACCTTCCAGAGGCTGATGGAATGCTGCTTGGGACACCGAAACTTTGAAACGGTACTGCTATACCTTTATGATGTTATTGTTTATTCTAAAGCAAACAAGATTTTAGGGTGTATAAAAAGGGAGATTAGATCCGGTGATCCCAACGTATTGTTACCCCTCTATAAATCACTTGTAAGGCCACATCTGGAATATGGGGTAAAGTCCTGAGCAGGTTGATAACCATTGGTTTGAGCATGGTAGGGTGTAGTGCGCATCTTCCTGCATCGGTAAAAGCTGCAGAAGTCCTTGAAGATTTCCGCTTCAAAGGCTGTGCCTTGATCTGTGAGGACTCTCTCTGAGTAGCCATGAGGTCTGCATAAGTGTGCTTGGAAGACCTTCGCTGCAGTATGGGCCATTAGATCTTTGACTTGTACCACAACCATAAATCTCGAGTAGTTGTCTACCATCGTAAGTGCATACGTGAGCTCGCCTCGATATTCTGCAACAAAACTCCCTTTTTCGATTTCAGTTTCAGCAAACACTCCTCTTCCTGTAGAAAATATTTATCATTACCTAAGACAGTCATTCTAATGCATGACAATATTAAGGCAATTTAGTTAAAACTTGTTTTAACTCACCTTTAAGGGGATTGATGTATTTCATGGTCAATCCAGGTTTGTCAGTGATGGCACTGACATAATGTATGGCGTCTTTTTCGGGCGTTATCCTTTGCCTTTTCATTGTGAAAATCCAGTTGCCTATATCAAAGCAAATTCTACTACTTGTAAAGTATGCAGAAAATGAAATGTAGAACATATAACATCAACTGCTTAGGAACGCATCATAGGTTAGTACTTAAAAGGATATTGTCATGTTCTAGTCATAATGCAAGCTGGACATTTTTCATGTTACCCTGTAATCGCCGGCCTGTTCTAATGCTCACAAGCCAAGATATAGGCTCAGCTGCTAAGGCTTCCCTCTGCCTTCTGAATGAAACTTGAATATGTCTGGGTCACTGTGTATATAGCAGGTGCTCAGAAAAAATAAGAGTCAATTCAATAGAAATAGCTCTGGCACACTATAGTGATCAATAACGTAAGAAAAGAACTCTTGGAATGCTGAAAATTCTTTATTTGTGCAAAAGGATAATTCATCCAACGTTTCGACCTTGTTTTTAGGTCTTTATCAAGGATAAAGTTATCTAAGATCATAAAGGGTTACAAAACCATATAAACACGTAATTAGTACATAGTACAACATAACAGTACAATATATTGCTACTTGAGAGTACAATGGGTCAAATGACCATGATGCACATACAAAAAATTTTTCCAAAGCCATAGTGAAAACATTTGTACTGAGGAAAGAAAATTTCCACATGACCTATCTGGAGAAACATTCTGGATCAAACAACCAAAAATAGTCAAGCAGGTAAATACACACCTATATGGATAACAGGATGATATGTGTTCAATTGTATAGCGTCATTGCCATTAAGGTACAAATGGAAAACTTGCAATCCTATATAGTGAAGGAAATGAACACATATCATATCAAAGAACACAGGAACATGGGTGTGAGAAAAACCTCAATGTTTATACTTTGTTCTTTATAATGGTGTGAACATGTATATGTCTCAGTACCTTATGCACTTGAGAATTCTAGTGAGTAGATCATGAAAGCCTATTTCAGAACTGGAATCGGTAAATAATTGTAGGTGGAATCTAAATGAAAAGATGGTACAAGTGTTATCATGACTAGAGATGAGCGAACCGGTCGCGGTTCGGCTCGAGGTTGGTTCGCCGAACGGACCTCCCGTTCGAGTTCGGTTCGTCGAACGTTCGACGAACCGAACTCGAGCCAATAGGAAACAATGGCAGGCAATCACAAACACAGAAAAACACCTAGAAAACACCCTCAAAGGTGTCCTAAAGGTGACAAACAACTCAAACACATTGGAAAGTGACAAGGACATATACTCATGCGAAAACAAAACAGCTGGACAAGGAAAAAGAGGAGGACACACAGATATATGAGTATATGCAAGGAAACATCGATTCCATTAATGTGCAACTTGAGCCCTGCTCATTCTTGGCTTCCAATCTTGATAAATTGCCTGAGCTCGCCACGTACGTCTTGGGGATCTTGTCGTGTCCTGCAGCCAGCGTTCTCTCGGAACCTGTCTTCAGTGCTGCTGTGGGTCTGCTGGCAGATAAGCACACGTGTCTGTCCACTGACAATGTGGACATGGCTCTCAGAGGACTTTTCTTCCCCTGGGTCAGCCAGGGGACGGGAAAGGCACGCGTATTTTTGAGAGTGCTTCATGCAAAGCATCTTTTTCTTTTTCAAAAGGGAGCTCAACCGATGCCAGTCAAGTGGGGTGTGTGTGGCCCAGTGAGTGGAAACGAGGGAGACTGTGGTTGGAGTCCCCTCGCTGTGTCTCTAAAAGAACCAAGATGAACAAGTCATGGCTCTCAGAGGACTTTTCTTCCCCTGGGTCAGCCAGGGGACGGGAAAGGCACGCGTATTTTTGAGAGTGCTTCATGCAAAGCATCTTTTTCTTTTTCAAAAGGGAGCTCAACCGATGCCAGTCAAGTGGGGTGTGTGTGGCCCAGTGAGTGGAAACGAGGGAGACTGTGGTTGGAGTCCCCTCGCTGTGTCTCTAAAAGAACCAAGATGAACAAGTCATGGCTCTCAGAGGACTTTTCTTCCCCTGGGTCAGCCAGGGGACGGGAAAGGCACGCGTATTTTTGAGAGTGCTTCATGCAAAGCATCTTTTTCTTTTTCAAAAGGGAGCTCAACCGATGCCAGTCAAGTGGGGTGTGTGTGGCCCAGTGAGTGGAAACGAGGGAGACTGTGGTTGGAGTCCCCTCGCTGTGTCTCTAAAAGAACCAAGATGAACAAGTCATGGCTCTCAGAGGACTTTTCTTCCCCTGGGTCAGCCAGGGGACGGGAAAGGCACGCGTATTTTTGAGAGTGCTTCATGCAAAGCATCTTTTTCTTTTTCAAAAGGGAGCTCAACCGATGCCAGTCAAGTGGGGTGTGTGTGGCCCAGTGAGTGGCAACGAGGGAGACTGTGGTTGGAGTCCCCTCGCTGTGTCTCTAAAAGAACCAAGATGAACAAGTCATGGCTCTCAGAGGACTTTTCTTCCCCTGGGTCAGCCAGGGGACGGGAAAGGCACGCGTATTTTTGAGAGTGCTTCATGCAAAGCATCTTTTTCTTTTTCAAAAGGGAGCTCAACCGATGCCAGTCAAGTGGGGTGTGTGTGGCCCAGTGAGTGGAAACGAGGGAGACTGTGGTTGGAGTCCCCTCGCTGTGTCTCTAAAAGAACCAAGATGAACAAGTCATGGCTCTCAGAGGACTTTTCTTCCCCTGGGTCAGCCAGGGGACGGGAAAGGCACGCGTATTTTTGAGAGTGCTTCATGCAAAGCATCTTTTTCTTTTTCAAAAGGGAGCTCAACCGATGCCAGTCAAGTGGGGTGTGTGTGGCCCAGTGAGTGGCAACGAGGGAGACTGTGGTTGAAGTCCCCTCGCTGTGTCTCTAAAAGAACCAAGATGAACAAGTCATGGCTCTCAGAGGACTTTTCTTCCCCTGGGTCAGCCAGGGGACGGGAAAGGCACGCGTATTTTTGAGAGTGCTTCATGCAAAGCATCTTTTTCTTTTTCAAAAGGGAGCTCAACCGATGCCAGTCAAGTGGGGTGTGTGTGGCCCAGTGAGTGGCAACGAGGGAGACTGTGGTTGGAGTCCCCTCGCTGTGTCTCTAAAAGAACCAAGATGAACAAGTCATGGCTCTCAGAGGACTTTTCTTCCCCTGGGTCAGCCAGGGGACGGGAAAGGCACGCGTATTTTTGAGAGTGCTTCATGCAAAGCATCTTTTTCTTTTTCAAAAGGGAGCTCAACCGATGCCAGTCAAGTGGGGTGTGTGTGGCCCAGTGAGTGGCAACGAGGGAGACTGTGGTTGGAGTCCCCTCGCTGTGTCTCTAAAAGAACCAAGATGAACAAGTCATGGCTCTCAGAGGACTTTTCTTCCCCTGGGTCAGCCAGGGGACGGGAAAGGCACGCGTATTTTTGAGAGTGCTTCATGCAAAGCATCTTTTTCTTTTTCAAAAGGGAGCTCAACCGATGCCAGTCAAGTGGGGTGTGTGTGGCCCAGTGAGTGGCAACGAGGGAGACTGTGGTTGGAGTCCCCTCGCTGTGTCTCTAAAAGAACCAAGATGAACAAGTCATGGCTCTCAGAGGACTTTTCTTCCCCTGGGTCAGCCAGGGGACGGGAAAGGCACGCGTATTTTTGAGAGTGCTTCATGCAAAGCATCTTTTTCTTTTTCAAAAGGGAGCTCAACCGATGCCAGTCAAGTGGGGTGTGTGTGGCCCAGTGAGTGGCAACGAGGGAGACTGTGGTTGGAGTCCCCTCGCTGTGTCTCTAAAAGAACCAAGATGAACAAGTCATGGCTCTCAGAGGACTTTTCTTCCCCTGGGTCAGCCAGGGGACGGGAAAGGCACGCGTATTTTTGAGAGTGCTTCATGCAAAGCATCTTTTTCTTTTTCAAAAGGGAGCTCAACCGATGCCAGTCAAGTGGGGTGTGTGTGGCCCAGTGAGTGGCAACGAGGGAGACTGTGGTTGGAGTCCCCTCGCTGTGTCTCTAAAAGAACCAAGATGAACAAGTCATGGCTCTCAGAGGACTTTTCTTCCCCTGGGTCAGCCAGGGGACGGGAAAGGCACGCGTATTTTTGAGAGTGCTTCATGCAAAGCATCTTTTTCTTTTTCAAAAGGGAGCTCAACCGATGCCAGTCAAGTGGGGTGTGTGTGGCCCAGTGAGTGGCAACGAGGGAGACTGTGGTTGGAGTCCCCTCGCTGTGTCTCTAAAAGAACCAAGATGAACAAGTCATGGCTCTCAGAGGACTTTTCTTCCCCTGGGTCAGCCAGGGGACGGGAAAGGCACGCGTATTTTTGAGAGTGCTTCATGCAAAGCATCTTTTTCTTTTTCAAAAGGGAGCTCAACCGATGCCAGTCAAGTGGGGTGTGTGTGGCCCAGTGAGTGGAAACGAGGGAGACTGTGGTTGGAGTCCCCTCGCTGTGTCTCTAAAAGAACCAAGATGAACAAGTCATGGCTCTCAGAGGACTTTTCTTCCCCTGGGTCAGCCAGGGGACGGGAAAGGCACGCGTATTTTTGAGAGTGCTTCATGCAAAGCATCTTTTTCTTTTTCAAAAGGGAGCTCAACCGATGCCAGTCAAGTGGGGTGTGTGTGGCCCAGTGAGTGGAAACGAGGGAGACTGTGGTTGGAGTCCCCTCGCTGTGTCTCTAAAAGAACCAAGATGAACAAGTCATGGCTCTCAGAGGACTTTTCTTCCCCTGGGTCAGCCAGGGGACGGGAAAGGCACGCGTATTTTTGAGAGTGCTTCATGCAAAGCATCTTTTTCTTTTTCAAAAGGGAGCTCAACCGATGCCAGTCAAGTGGGGTGTGTGTGGCCCAGTGAGTGGCAACGAGGGAGACTGTGGTTGGAGTCCCCTCGCTGTGTCTCTAAAAGAACCAAGATGAACAAGTCATGGCTCTCAGAGGACTTTTCTTCCCCTGGGTCAGCCAGGGGACGGGAAAGGCACGCGTATTTTTGAGAGTGCTTCATGCAAAGCATCTTTTTCTTTTTCAAAAGGGAGCTCAACCGATGCCAGTCAAGTGGGGTGTGTGTGGCCCAGTGAGTGGCAACGAGGGAGACTGTGGTTGGAGTCCCCTCGCTGTGTCTCTAAAAGAACCAAGATGAACAAGTCATGGCTCTCAGAGGACTTTTCTTCCCCTGGGTCAGCCAGGGGACGGGAAAGGCACGCGTATTTTTGAGAGTGCTTCATGCAAAGCATCTTTTTCTTTTTCAAAAGGGAGCTCAACCGATGCCAGTCAAGTGGGGTGTGTGTGGCCCAGTGAGTGGCAACGAGGGAGACTGTGGTTGGAGTCCCCTCGCTGTGTCTCTAAAAGAACCAAGATGAACAAGTCATGGCTCTCAGAGGACTTTTCTTCCCCTGGGTCAGCCAGGGGACGGGAAAGGCACGCGTATTTTTGAGAGTGCTTCATGCAAAGCATCTTTTTCTTTTTCAAAAGGGAGCTCAACCGATGCCAGTCAAGTGGGGTGTGTGTGGCCCAGTGAGTGGCAACGAGGGAGACTGTGGTTGGAGTCCCCTCGCTGTGTTATACATGCTTTTAGAAGGGCATGACATGGCTTGGAGGTTGACTTTCATAAAATGCAAACTGTTGGCTACCAAAATGCTGCCTTTCCAACAACTGTGGTTATAGGCAATGAGGAACATACTGATGAAGATGAGACGCAGATACCCGATTGGGATGACAACTTAAATATTCGGTCAGGGCAAGAAGAGGCTCGGTCTGAGGGGGAGGGTAGTGCAAACACAACAATTGATGATGAAGTTCTAGATCCCACCTACTGTCAACCCCCAGTCAGGCACTCGAGGAGGTCAACAGAGGCGGTGGAGGAGGATGCAACCGACGACGAAATTACCTTGCGCCTTCCTGGACAGAGTCGGAGCACTGGTAGCACGTCTACAACTGCATCCTCAGCCACCACTCTGCCTATGAGCATTATTCGGGGTGCATCAACAGGTCGCATGGCCTCTAAGCCTTGCCTAGCCTGTTCCTTTTTTGACATAGAAAAAGATCGCCCAAATCATGTGATATGTAAAATTTGTCATGATTCTCTTAGTAGAGGTCAAAACCTCAGCAGTTTGACAACTTCTTCCATGAATCGTCACATGAATAAATATCATAGGTCCCGGTGGGAAGCTCACTGTGCTGCAATGCGGCCTAGCGGAGCGAACCATCCACCGCCCGCCCCTTCCAGTGCATCCGCGCGCTCTTCATCTTCTAGGACTGTGGGGACAGCTGTCACACCTGTTTTTCCACGCAAAACTTCCACCACTGTAACCGCAACAGGCAGTTTGCTTGGTAGGTCGTCAGTTGGTTTGGAAGGGGAAACAAGTGAGTGTGTACAGCTCTCTCAGACATCGATAGCACCTACGTTGGATGAAGGCAACATCATGTCTCCGCCTGCACTTTCCTCACAAACCTGCATTTTTCCAGGGACACCCTACTCAACACCGTCTACACACAGCAGCCAGATCTCTGTCCCTCAGATGTGGTCAAATAAAAGGCCACTTCCTCCGACCCATGACAAAGCTAAGAGGTTGACTCTATCCCTCTGTAAGCTGTTGGCTACCGAAATGCTGCCTTTCCGCCTAGTGGACACACAGGATTTTAGAGACCTTATGTCTGTCGCTGTGCCCCAGTACCAGATGCCTAGTCGCCACTACTTCTCTAAGAAAGGTGTGCCCGCGCTACACCAGCATGTCGCACACAACATCACCGCTTCCTTGAGAAACTCTGTGTGTGAACGGGTGCATTTCACCACCGATACTTGGACCAGTAAGCATGGACAGGGACGTTACATGTCGCTGACTGGGCACTCGGTAACTATGTTGATAGATGGTGAAGGGTCTGCTGCACAAGTCTTGCCGTCCCCACGACTTGTGTGTCAATCCTCTGTCTGTCCAAGTTCCGCCACTGCTTCTGCATCCTCCACCTCATCTGGGTCCTCCACCTCCGCCCCAAGCCTGCCTGGTCAGGCCACCAGCGTTCTCACTGCGCAGAAGGAATCACGCACCCCTCATTACTATGCTGGCAGCAGAGCGCAACGGCATCAGGCGGTCTTTAGCTTGACATGTCTTGGGAATAAGAGTCACACAGCTGAGGAGTTGTGGTCAGCTCTGCGGTCCGAGTTTAATAAATGGTTGTCTCCACTCAACCTGCAGCCTGGTAAGGCCGTGTGCGACAATGCTGCAAACCTGGGTGCGGCCCTTCGCCTGGGCAAGGTGACACACGTGCCTTGTATGGCTCACGTGTTGAACCTTGTTGTCCAGCAATTTTTAACACACTATCCCGGCCTAGATGGCCTTCTGACCAGGGCACGTAAACTGTCTGCAGTGCTCACTTCCGCCGTTCAACCGCCGCAGCTGAGCGACTTGCATCGCTCCAGAAGTCTTTCGGCCTGCCGGTTCATCGCCTGAAATGCGATGTGGCGACACGCTGGAATTCAACTCTCCACATGTTACAGCGACTGTGGCAGCACCGGCGAGCCCTGGTGCAATACGTCATGATGGGCCAACGAGATGCAGAAGTGGGGCAGATCACCCTGATGGAGTGATCTCAGATCAAGGACCTATGCACCGTTCTGCACAGTTTCGACATGGCGACGAATATGTTTAGCGCTGACAATGCCATTATCAGCATGACGATTACAGTCATTTACATGCTGGAGCACACGCTAAACACTATTCGGAGTCAGGGGGTGGGACAACAGGAAGGGGAGGAACTACAGGAGGATTCATATGCGCAAGACACAACAACATCACCAAGGTCCAGACGTTCATCATCACCAACGCGGCAGGCATGGGACCATGGGGGACAGGGATCAACAAGGGCGCATGGTAGCAGGCGAGATGTTGAGGAAGGTGCAGGAGGACATGAAGATATGGAGGACGAACTGTCCATGGACATGGAAGACTCAGCGGATGAGGGAGACCTTGGTCAAAATTCAGTTGAAAGAGGTTGGGGGGAGATGTCAGAGGAAGAAAGAACGGTTAGCACCTCTATGCCACAAACACAGCGTGGACTTGGTCCGCATGGCTGCGCAAGACACATGAGTGCCTTCTTGTTGCACTACCTCCAACATGACCCTCGGATTGTCAAAATTAGAAGTGATGATGACTACTGGCTTGCCACACTATTAGATCCCCGGGACAAGTCCAAATTTTGTGACATAATTCCACCCATAGAAAGGGACGCACGTATGCTGGAGTATCAGCATAAGCTGTTACTCGATCTTAGCTCGGCTTTTACACCAAACAACCGTGCAGGTGAAGGGAGTGATTCTCCCAGTTGTAACTTGACAAACATGGGACGGCATCGTCATCTTCAACAGTCTACCCGTACCAGTAGGACCGTATCTGGTGCTGGTAACAGCAATTTTATGGAATATTTTCATAATTGTTTTAGACCCTCCTTTGCAAGGCCACCAGAGACAACAAGTCTGACACATAGTCAACGGATGGAGAGGATGATACAGGAGTATCTCGAAATGAACATCGATGCAATGACTTTGCAAATGGAGCCTTGCTCCTTTTGGGCTTCAAATCTAGAAAAATTGACAGAGCTCTCCAGTTACGCCTTGGAGATTTTGTCGTGTGCAGCTGCCAGCGTTGTCTCTGAACGTGTCTTCTTCAGTGCTGCTGGGTGTGTGCTGACAGATAAGCGCACGCGTCTGTCCAGTGACAATGTGGACACACTGACGTTCATCAAAATGAACAAGTCATGGATCCAGAAGGAATTTACTACCCCTGTGTCATCCTGGGGAGAGTAAATGCTTGTGGATTTGGAATGTGCTTGATGCAAATCAAAACATCCTGTTTGCAACTAGGGCACAAGTGCTGCCACTGATGGGGTGTCTGTGTGCCCAATGTTGGGAAAAAAGGTAGACTCCGCTTGGAGTAACCCTTGCTTGCTGTGTTTTTAAAAGAAGCCAAGATGAACAGAGCTGGGATCAGGAAAGACTTTGCTACCTACCCCGGTGTCATCCTGGGGACGGTTAATTATGGCGTATTTTTGAATGTGCTTGATGCAAATCAAAACATCCTGTTTGCAACTAGGGCCCAAGTGCTGCCACTGATGGGGTGGGTGTCTGTGTGGCCCAATTTTTGGAAAAAAGGGAGACTCCGCTTGGAGTAACCCTTGCTCGCTGTGTTTTTAAAAGAAGCCAAGATGAACAGAGCTGGGATCAGGAAAGACTTTGCTACCTACCCCGGTGTCATCCTGGGGACGGTTAATTATGGCGTATTTTTGAATGTGCTTGATGCAAATCAAAACATCCTGTTTGCAACTAGGGCCCAAGTGCTGCCACTGATGGGGTGGGTGTCTGTGTGGCCCAATTTTTGGAAAAAAGGGAGACTCCGCTTGGAGTAACCCTTGCTTGCTGTGTTTTTAAAAGAAGCCAAGATGAACAGAGCTGGGATCAGGAAAGACTTTGCTACCTACCCCGGTGTCATCCTGGGGACGGTTAAGAATAGCGTATTTTTGAATGTGCTTGATGCAAATGTAGCTGTGAAGTTTACAACTGGGGCACAACTGCTGCCACTGAAGGGGTGGGTGTGTGTGGGGCCCAATTTTTGGAAAAAAGGGAGACTCCGCTTGGAGTAACCCTTGCTTGCTGTGTTTTTAAAAGAAGCCAAGATGAACAGAGCTGGGATCAGGAAAGACTTTGCTACCTACCCCGGTGTCATCCTGGGGACGGTTAATTATGGCGTATTTTTGAATGTGCTTGATGCAAATCAAAACATCCTGTTTGCAACTAGGGCCCAAGTGCTGCCACTGATGGGGTGGGTGTCTGTGTGGCCCAATTTTTGGAAAAAAGGGAGACTCCGCTTGGAGTAACCCTTGCTTGCTGTGTTTTTAAAAGAAGCCAAGATGAACAGAGCTGGGATCAGGAAAGACTTTGCTACCTACCCCGGTGTCATCCTGGGGACGGTTAATTATGGCGTATTTTTGAATGTGCTTGATGCAAATCAAAACATCCTGTTTGCAACTAGGGCCCAAGTGCTGCCACTGATGGGGTGGGTGTCTGTGTGGCCCAATTTTTGGAAAAAAGGGAGACTCCGCTTGGAGTAACCCTTGCTCGCTGTGTTTTTAAAAGAAGCCAAGATGAACAGAGCTGGGATCAGGAAAGACTTTGCTACCTACCCCGGTGTCATCCTGGGGACGGTTAATTATGGCGTATTTTTGAATGTGCTTGATGCAAATCAAAACATCCTGTTTGCAACTAGGGCCCAAGTGCTGCCACTGATGGGGTGGGTGTCTGTGTGGCCCAATTTTTGGAAAAAAGGGAGACTCCGCTTGGAGTAACCCTTGCTTGCTGTGTTTTTAAAAGAAGCCAAGATGAACAGAGCTGGGATCAGGAAAGACTTTGCTACCTACCCCGGTGTCATCCTGGGGACGGTTAAGAATAGCGTATTTTTGAATGTGCTTGATGCAAATGTAGCTGTGAAGTGTACAACTGGGGCACAACTGCTGCCACTGAAGGGGTGGGTGTGTGTGGGGCCCAATTTTTGGAAAAAAGGGAGACTCCGCTTGGAGTAACCCTTGCTTGCTGTGTTTTTAAAAGAAGCCAAGATGAACAGAGCTGGGATCAGGAAAGACTTTGCTACCTACCCCGGTGTCATCCTGGGGACGGTTAATTATGGCGTATTTTTGAATGTGCTTGATGCAAATCAAAACATCCTGTTTGCAACTAGGGCCCAAGTGCTGCCACTGATGGGGTGGGTGTCTGTGTGGCCCAATTTTTGGAAAAAAGGGAGACTCCGCTTGGAGTCACCTTGCGGTGTTTTACATGATTTTAGAATGGCGTGCCATGCCTATATCTGTGTGTCCTCCTCTTTTTCCTTGTCCAGCTGTTTTGTTTTCGCATGAGTATATGTCCTTGTCACTTTCCCATGTGTTTGTGTTGTGTTGTGAGTTGTTTGTCACCTTTTGGACACCTTTGAGGGTGTTTTCTAGGTGTTTTACTGTGTTTGTGATTGCCTGCCATTGTTTCCTATTGGCTCGAGTTCGGTTCGTCGAACGTTCGACGAGCCGAACTCGAACGGGAGCTCCGTTCGGCGAACCGACCTCGAGCCGAACCGGGACCGGTTCGCTCATCTCTACTCCTGGACATAGCATTCGAATTACCAGGTCCCTGAAGGCTGAAATGCGTAGTGGCCGGAAATCATGAACAATTACAATGGGCGTATGTGCTGTAGATCCTGCGTCAGTTGTAGCTTGAAACTTTGTCTTTTCACGGATTTGCCCGTCTCTCATGGTGTTGGGCTATTTTCGGATCAAAATGGTGTGTCCCTCCTTGGCCCGTATCATGGGTTATTTCAGGGGCAAATTTAACTCTCTTAGCACTTTTCTCCTTAATTGTGGCCGTTGAATTGTGGGGTCAAGGTCTATCCAACCAGCATATTTGTTGTTTTTCAGACAATTTAGGGCTCGTGCATAGTAATAATAACACAGGTTTCCAAGGGTAAAAATTTTTGAAAGATGTGATTTTTTTCATACTTTCGATCATTGGACTCAGTAAAAATATTGAAAAAATATCATCACGTACAGTTTTTTCACAAACACTGATTCTATAGGTGTTAGGGCCAGGTGGACGGGCAGACCCAGGAGGTGGATCCACTGGGCCGAACACCTTAATGAAGGCAAGGGGTCCGGTAGCCGGAGCACTACGGGTAGCAGGACAGTCCGTGCAAAAGAGTGGAATGGAGAAGTCCCTGGGACCACGGAGTCACTGATGGTAGTCCGGGTGACGGAGCTCAGGTTCGGAGGCCGAGATGTCAGGCAGAGTCCGGAACCGATGGAGCGAGAGGACGGGTCACCACAGGGATCAGAGATGGTACGGACTGACGGGATGGCAGATAGTCAGCGTTCGGGGTTCGGGAATCGGCAGGACCGGATGGCGAGGCAGGAGCGGCTCTAGAAGAGAGATAGGTAAGTATATCACAGAGACACAAGGAGACCTGACTCCTAGCTTAGGAAACACGAAGAACAGGCCCCGCCCACTTGGACATTAAACCCCTTTATACCCTGTACCTGTGTGTTCAATTTCCTGTCAGTGGACGCTGGCCCTTTAAGAGAGGGTCAATGACCGCGCGCGCGCCCTAATGCGCATGCGCGAGGCCCGGGTGCCAGAAGCCAGGGCAGGGAGCGGTGTATAGGAAGCAGGGGAGCCGGCCTGGAGCAGGGCTGCCGACGGGCGCCGGGAGCGGGGACCGGGCCGCCTGGGGACCGCAGGTGGTGGAGGCTGGAGACCGTGGAGCGGGGGATGTCTGCCAGAGGAGCCGGGGAGCGAAGCAGGGAAGCCGGGGAGCGTGGCAGGTGAGCCGGGGGGCAGAGCAGGGGACCCGGAGAGCGTGACAATAGGTTTCCAAAAGGTTAGAATTCTGAAAAGATTCCCTCCATACTTTTCTGAAGATGGTGCTCTAGTGTATTCAAGCAATGTTCCTGTGCTGATGGAAAATGTAACATTAAGTACAATGTGAGCGAGTGGAGACACGTCATTGTTTCATCCAAAAAGTCTGAAAGCTGTGCTACTGCTCAATGGCAGTAAGTATTCTTCAGTGTGTGTAGGGCATGTGTCGCGGGCAGAGGGGCCACGCACGCTACGCTCGGGTTCGGGGACTTCTGCTGCTGCTGCTGCTCGGTGGCTCGAGCGGAGGGCCAGATCCGGGGACTCGAGCAGCGCTCCTCGCCCACGAGTGAAAAGGGGGTGGTTTGTTTGGGGAGATAGTTAGTGACGTCACCCACAGGTCGTGGTGATAATGGGCACCACCACTGCTGGTGACGGGGATCCCGGGAGCGATGGCAGGGAGCAGCTAGGATGTTGGTTCCCCCTCCGTGGGTAGGGGTTGGTGATCCCGGGGCCCGGTGGCGGTACGGGGAGGCTGGATGGCTGGGGTGTACGTACCGAGGGAGCCCGTTTGCCCGCAGGCGCTGGCCCTTGGATCTCTAGCCTATGGCGGTGGCTTTTTATCCTCACGGTGTGGACGGTTGCCTTCTGTCGGGTCTTGGGTGTTAGGGAACCCCTGGGATTCCGGTCACTCTCGGATTTGACCATTGTCGGCGGCTCCTAGCCTGGTCAGGGTCCAATGGCCCTGCCTTTGTGCTTGGTACAGATCCGCTCACCGGTTCAGTTCCCCTCGGGTCACCGCCCGTCCCCGGTCCTACGGTTCAGCTGACTTGTACCACCTCCTGCAGACGGCCACCACCGTCTGCCGACCTTGCTGACAGTGCCTGGGCTCCTACCCAGACACTAACAGTTTCTGTCCTCTCACTTTCCACTACAAAACTAAACTAACTGCTTTTTCCCGCCTCCAGGCCTGTGAACTCCTCGGTGGGTTGGGCCAACCGCCTGGCTCCGCCCCACCTGGTGTGGACATCAGACCCTGGAGGAGGCAACAAGGATTTTGTGTGACTGATGTAGACTATCCAGGGGAGGGGGTGTGTGTGATTTTGTGTTTGTGACTACCTGGCTAGTCCAGGGCGTCACACATGCTATGCACTTGGAAGAAAGCTGTGAGAATTTAGACTTTATTCTCAAGAAACTTAACTACAAGGAGCATGGATGGTCAATATGTGGTGGTCTAAAAATGTTCTCATTGCTTCTTGGGCAGCAAGGAGGATATATTAAATACCCATGCTGTTCTGCCTCATGGCAGCCTGCTAATAGTCATTCATTGAAATTTCTGTTACAACCCCTAGAGGTCATTGTTATTCTTTTGAATTGCTGAGTTTCCCTTTAAGCTAAATGTATTCTGGGTAAGGAATGCCTCCCTGAGCTGAGAAGAAGCCTGCAGCCATTTTCTCTTTGGATTTGTCAGGAAAGGACATGCCGACTTACCTCTCTGTACATTCACCCCTGCCTAGTGTAATCCGGTGAGCAAAGCAAATTACATGTGTTAGTGATAGAATCCTAGATGGAAGAGTGTAGTAAATGCATTGTACATTGTACTTCTACACCTTTAGTGTCATCCCTGTCTTGTTTGTCTAGATAGGATTTCTATGTATTGCAGATGCAGTGACCTTTCACCTACATTCTCGTAAGAACTGCATCTCATGTACTGTTATGCTATGTTAACTCTGTATTAACACTGTACTGACTGTAATCATTTTCTTGTTATAGTTTTTACCCGTATAAAACAGTATCTTGGATATACCGTATTCTGTCTTCAACTGCATCTTGGATATTCCTATATTCACTGTATATTCCATGTATACTGCAATCAAGTTCACGTTACCAGCTAATAAATCAAGGCTATTGAACTCCACAGTCTGTTTATTTGAAATGTGAACTAGGGTTTAGCTGTATGCTAGAGATTCACAGCATTACGTAAAAGAAGGCAGAACACATGCTTTTTGTGTGAATTGGAAAGCCAGGTTAGGACTCTTCACTGGAGCAAAAAAAATTGGCCAACAAGAACATCTTTGTAACCGGGACTCAAGAACATTGTTGCATAAAGCTTAGTTGATCCCACCTAAAGTTCTCTTGCCACCACTCCACTGTAAGCTTGGACTGATGAAGCTGTTTGTGAAAGCGCTACTGAAAGAAGGAGAGATGTTTAAGTACCTGTGTACCAAGTTTCAGGGACTGTCAGAATCAAGTCTGAAGGAAGGTGTGATGCCCTGACAAAACCAGGTAGTTACAGATAGGCCCCCGCACAACACCTTTCCTCACTTAGGAAACACACAGCCGACCTGAAACCCTAGTCACCTAGGACCCTGAAGCCAGGACCGAAACCAGCGGCCTAGCTAATTAAATGATTGAGGGCAGGATTATAGGTCCTATCCCACCTAAAGTCCCTCAAAGAAGACAACAGCCCACTGATAGGGATAAGGCCACCGCCAGGGCCCTTAGATCCCACGGGCCAGCGCCTGCGGGCACGGCTCCTTAGGCCATATCCAGCCGGGAGCGGACTCCTGAGTTCCAGACCAGGCAGTCCACCATACACAAAAACAAGTGCAGAGTAAAGGACAGCGACCACCAGCCTGGGTGGGGGACCTGAATGCAACCGGCCGGGGCGGCAGGCCACCAGCACCTTTGGTTTACCGAAAGACTCGTGTGATTCATTTACTGTGAGTAACCAAACATCCCCCTGCTTGCTCAGGCGCGCCGGCCCTTGCCATCACCATACCCTGCACAAAGACACTGGGCCCCGGGGCAATCATCCCTACACACGGAGGGGTTAACATCCAGCTGCCACTACATCTCTCCCGGGTATCCCATAACGGCAGCGGTGGTGTCCCACCTCACCACACACCGTTGGTGGCGTCACAAACTTAATACGGCCTAGCCCATACATCTACATTCCTCCTTTTATTCGACATGTCCGCGAGACCCCCGGGTCGAGCCACTCTCTTAGAAGGTCTGGATCCGACCAACGGCGGCTGCTGGCACAGGGGCAGCACAAAAGCATTTTTGTGGGTTCGGATATTCAGAAACCCATGAATGAAGGATGACGTGTTTTAAACAATAATGAAAACTGTTGAAAAAAGGGCTTGGGACTCTTTGAAAGAAGCAATAAATACGTTTCTAGGTAACAACAAAGAATCAAAATTTAAGTCCATCGTGGAGAACATGCTGAAACGTTTCAAAGCCTTGGGTTGTCTAATGAATTTGAAGTTACATTTTTTACATTCCTATTTGGACTACTTGTCTGAAAACCTTGGTGCTGGTGGGAAGAACAAGAAGGTTTTCATCGGAATATCAAGGAGATGGAACGACGATACCAAAGTAAATGAAACGTGAACATGATTGCCGGATGCTTCACAGAGAAGATCCACAGGCCTTCTATAAGAGAAAAGGGGGATCTAGAGAAAAGGAAAAAGTGCAAGAATAAATTTCTAATAAAGTTGCAGAATGACTGTACAATAAATAAATGTATTTTATATATAAAATTGTGAATATTTTTGGTTACAATAAGTATTTTTCTTGTTCATGTCACTTGTATGTAACTTCACACATGGATTGTACAAAATCAATATTTGATGGTTAAAAAAAAATATTTATTTTTTTTTTTAAATCAGGACATTAGAAAACATAATAATCAGTCACTGGATTTGAAGTTTCATAAACCAAAATTTTACATAGCTGTGTAATTTGTCGGGCACCCACCGACAATAGAATAGCGCCAGATTTAGGAAGCTGGCTGAGGTCTGCAAAGTCTGTAGCCAGGTGACAAAATTGTCCAACCTGGGTTTCTTCCTTAAGTAGTCTCTGGTATGATGATATGGTATAATCCTGGCAGCCGGAGTCGAAATCCCTAGATTGCGGTTATGATCTCCAATCGGAATTGGAGCCCCTAGATTGAAGCCATGTAGCCAAGTGATCCTCTAGTTGAAGCCAAAGTCCCTAGACCGAGTCCACAAGGCATCCTGGTTCTGATCCCCTAGCCAGCTCCTAAGAGCTTAGACTAGATCATGCAACATCCATCAACAACCTGGTGACTCCAAGAAGTCCCCTTTTATAGCCATAACCTTCCCTTAGGATATACTGTGCCCTTATCAGATTGGTTGTACAAGGTTGCTTCTCTTATTGGATGAATTTCAAGCTGCATGGATAATGTTCATTTAAATGATGTGGATAGAAAGACTGAAGATATCTACATGTAGTCTGAAATCCATCATGAATCAATACTATTTTACACAGTCATAAGCAGCCCATGGGCATTCACCTGCATTCAAACCAATAACAGCTCATAGACCAGACAATCCATCTACCACTGGACCAAAGACAGGAAGTTAAATCCACTGCCTGCGGTAACCAACTTAATCCTATAGGCTACTCACACAACAAACCCAACAGAAAGGAAAAAAACATGGCTTCGATTATCCATCCAATGAAAACGCATAACCATTGTGAGCCATTGGACAATGCAATTGGACACTTGGTGACATGGTGCACGGCCCAATGAATCAAGTCTTTACTTCATATTCACGGTTTAAGCCCTTGGGTTCTAATGTGCCCAGAGTACATATCCAGAAAGATTCTCTTTCTTTGAGCTAAACACAAGTCAACAATACATTGTAAGCAGATTCTATTACCAGTCCCACACCATTTTGTGACGCATAATCACACAGTGATCCAATTAAGATTCCAAGTCATCGGACATGTCCAAGCCATACGCAGAGGAGGCAATAGAATTAGGAAGCTCAAAGAAAGGGAATCTTTCTGGATATATACTCTGGGCACATTGGAACCCAAAGGCTTAAACCATGAATATGAAGTACAGACTTGATTCATTGGGCCATGCATGGACATAATGGACATAATTCTAATAGGCAGGACAGGTAATAAGGAGCACAAGTTATATGCTAAAATGTGTTGTGTGACAAGACAGACACAGGAAAGGACATGATAACAGGTGTAGGGACCAACAAGGTGAGACAAGGGGTATCAGGATAGGGTCAAGTAGGTATGAATGTAGTAATGGGGCAGGCATAGAGAATTGTATGTGAATGTGAATTACAATAAATCACTAAGGAAAGGAATATGTGAGTGTGTGCCTAATGTAAACTAATATTGTACTGGCAAAATTATAGATGGAAAGGGAGAAGGGGAGGGGGGAGAGAGGAGGCTGTAATTGACTACAAGGGTATGAGTTATGAGTGATCATAGGGATAGTGTTACATAAGTGGAAATACCTATGGAGGACCGGATGTGTAAGCGCATACCTTATACAAACCTATAGAGTGCTGATGGGTGAGAGTGTGATGTTAGATATAAGACATCCTATAGTGAATAGTGAGCCGTAATCAAGTGCAACAGGGATATTTCACGTGACTATGGGAACCTGGAAGGTAAAGAAAGGGGAGAAAAAACTGTTAGACAAGGTAATCAGACATAATGTAACCAGTTGATCAGACATGATCACCTGGTTTGAGACCCCCTGCCTTACACTATATAGATATCATGTTCATTCCCCATCTATCTTGCTCAGGAGAGCATCTCCCTCCCCCGGCACCAAGAGCAGCTCATACTGAATTGTTACATTGACTAGTAACACTGCACACAGAAATGCACCTTAATATTCCACTGTTAACCCTTTCCTCCCAGCAGTAACACACAACTCCTCACCTTGATATCATGGTGATTTATGGTCAGAATGACTTCAATGCGATCAGTGATTTCTATTCTAGCTCTGCTCACATAGATTTTATATCCACACTCAACTATAGGCCGTTCTTCATATTTTGGGGGCTTTTAGTCAGATATACTAGTTTGTGCCTGTATAGTATTGGTGTAGATGGGAGTGTAGGGCATGGGTTACATGGCACTGTGGTGGAATACTGATGGGAGGTATTGGTGCTGTGTTTGATGCTTCTACTGGGTATTTTCCTACAAATACTGGAACAGCTCACTGCTTAGAATGATCCTTCCCAGCTCTATAATATATTATATATACCCCACAATGCAGGCTCACACACACATTTGTCTCAAGTGTGTTGTAGGGACACAGATACAGTCTTGGTCATGTGACTAAAGGCTACTTTACACACTGCGATATCGGTCCCGATATCGCTAGTGTGGGTACCCGCCCCCATCTGTTGCGCGACACGGGCAAATCGCTGCCCATGCCGCACAAACACCGACCAGACCCGTCACACATACTTACCTGCCCGGCGACGTCGCTGTGTCCGGCGAACCGCCTCCTTTCTAAGGGGGCGGTCCGTGCGGCGTCACAGCGACGTCACTGAGCGACCGCCCAATAGCAGCGGAGGGGCGGAGATGAGTGGCCGGAACATCCCGCCCACCTCCTTCCTTCCTCATAGCGGCTGGGAGGCAGGTAAGGAGAGGTTCCTAGTTTCTGCGGTGTCACACGGAGCGATGTGTGCTACCGCAGGAGTGACGAACTACATCGTTACTGCTGCAGTAACGATAATCGAGAATGGAGACCCATGTCACCGATGAGCGATTTTGCACGTTTTTGCAACGATGCAAAATCGCTCATCGGTATCACACGCAGCAACATCGCTAATGCGGCCGGATGTGCGTCACAAATTCCGTGACCCCAACGACTCCGCATTAGCGATGTCGCAGCGTGTAAAGCCCCCTTTAGTGGGAGTGGTGTACAGGGTCTTAGCAGTAAAGAGTATTCCATATTTCTGCCAGATACCCACAGAAATATTGAAATCTGAAAAAAGAGACTTCTGCTCATTGAAGGTAAGAACTGCTCACATAGCGTTCAACTCCACAGCAAACGAGTGCTCTAGCACTGGCATCTCAGCAGGGATATTCCCCTACTACACATGTGTGTCTAGGTCACTGTGACAGTTTACAGGACATAACTCAGGGCACCTAGACAGAAGGCAGAGGGACTACTTTCTATTTCTGGTGTAGAGCTTAGTACAATATATATATATTTATACTATTACATGGGACACATGTACCTTGTATTACCATTATTCGCTGTATATGAACCCCTTTTCTCCGGGCATTATTTGTCTATAGCATTTTTCACGAACCTGAGGCAACTGAGAACCCTTCAGTGAAGGAATTCCACTAACCCTCACAATACCTACCAGGGGCCTCCCTGCAGTAACTCAGGTAGTTGTACCCATTCTCTTTCCGCATTCTATGTGTTCTTCTTCTTTCTTCTTTTTTTTCTTTTTTCTTCTTTTTATTTCTATCATGTAGTTCAGGGGTTTATAGATATATGTCCTGCATCTCATATTTCCTTTAGTGGTGCTTCTTACCCATTCTCATATCATTTACCCTAGTATTTCATGATCCTGAGGCGACTGAGAACCCTTTAATAAAGGAATCCTTTTTCACCTGAATTGTCAAGTGATACTTACCAGTGACTATCACGTAATGTTACAGGTAGTTCCATTTTCTTCCTCTTCTTTCTCTCCTTTCTTCTTTGTCACACGGTCCATTGTGTTATAGCCCACGTGTCATGATAACACTTGTACCATCTTTTCATTTAGATTCCACCTACAATTATTTACCGATTCCAGTTCTGGAATAGGCTTTCATCATCTACTCACTAGAATTCTCAAGTTCATAAGGTACTGAGACATATACATGTTCACACCATTATAAAGAACAAAGTATAAACATTGAGGTTTTTCTCACACCCATGTTCCTGTGTTCTTTGATATGATATGTGTTCATTTCCTTCACTATATAGGATTGCAAGTTTTCCATTTGTACCTTAATGGCAATGACGCTATACAATTGAACACATATCATCCTGTTATCCATATAGGTGTGTATTTACCTGCTTGACTATTTTTGGTTGTTTGATCCAGAATGTTTCTCCAGATAGGTCATGTGGAAATTTTCTTTCCTCAGTACAAATGTTTTCACTATGGCTTTGGAAAATTTTTTTGTATGTGCATCATGGTCATTTGACCCATTGTACTCTCAAGTAGCAATATATTGTACTGTTATGTTGTACTATGTACTAATTACGTGTTTATATGGTTTTGTAACCCTTTATGATCTTAGATAACTTTATCCTTGATAAAGACCTAAAAACAAGTTCAAAACGTTGGATGAATTATCCTTTTGCACAAATAAAGAATTTTCAGCATTCTAAGAGTTCTTTTCTTACGTTATTGATCACTATAGTGTGCCAGAGCTATTTCTATTGAATTAACTCTTATTTTTTCTGAGCACCTGCTATATACACAGTGAGCCAGACATATTCAATTTTCATTCAGAAGGCAGAGGGAAGCCTTAGCAGCTGAGCCTATATCTTGGCTTGTGAGCATTAGAACAGGCCGGCGATTACAGGGTAACATGAAAAATGTCCAGCTTGCATTATGACTAGAACATGACAATATCCTTTTAAGTACTAACCTATGATGCGTTCCTAAGCAGTTGATGTTATATGTTCTACATTTCATTTTCTGCATACTTTACAAGTAGTAGAATTTGCTTTTATATAGGCAACTGGATTTTCACAATGAAAAGGCAAAGGATAACGCCCGAAAAAGACGCCATACATTATGTCAGTGCCATCACTGACAAACCTGGATTGACCATGAAATACATCAATCCCCTTAAAGGTGAGTTAAAACAAGTTTTAACTAAATTGCCTTAATATTGTCATGCATTAGAATGACTGTCTTAGGTAATGATAAATATTTTCTACAGGAAGAGGAGTGTTTGCTGAAACTGAAATCGAAAAAGGGAGTTTTGTTGCAGAATATCGAGGTGAGCTCACGTATGCACTTACGATGGTAGACAACTACTCGAGATTTATGGTTGTGGTACAAGTCAAAGATCTAATGGCCCATACTGCAGCGAAGGTCTTCCAAGCACACTTATGCAGACCTCATGGCTACTCAGAGAGAGTCCTCACAGATCAAGGCACTGCCTTTGAAGCGGAAATCTTCAAGGACTTCTGCAGCTTTTACCGATGCAGGAAGATGCGTACTACACCCTACCATGCTCAAACCAATGGTTATCAACCTGCTCAGGACTTTACCCCATATTCCAGATGTGGCCTTACAAGTGATTTATAGAGGGGTAACAATACGTTGGGATCATCGGATCTAATCTCCCTTTTTATACACCCTAAAATCTTGTTTGCGTTAGAATAAACAATAACATCATAAAGGTATAGCAGTACCGTTTCAAAGTTTCGGTGTCCCAAGCAGCATTCCATCAGCCTCTGGAAGGTTCCTGGCAAATTGCACAGCTCGAAGGGCATGCTTTTGAACTCGCAGAGACCCATCGGGGTGGCAAAGGCGGTCTTCTTCCGGTCTGCCTCAGCAACGGACACTTGCCAATAGTGACTAGTGAGATCAAGGGTAGAAAAATAATTTGCAGTTGTCAATGCAGCTAGCTATTCCTCAATACAGGGGAGTGGTGCTGTCCTTCTTCTTTAACAGGACCAACGGAGCTGCCCAGAGGCTACAACTGTCACGGATAACCCCAGCCTCCTTCATGTTGCTCAACATGTCCTTGGTACACTGGTAATGTGCAGGTAGATTTGGCTTATATCTCTCTTTGATGGGTGGGTGTGCACTTGTGGGGATGTAGTGTTTGACCCCTTTTATTTTTCAAAAGTCTAGCGGATGTTTGCTGAAGACTTGCTCGTATTCTTGCACTAGCCTGTAGACCCCCTTCTTGTGATGTGAAGGTGTGGAGTCAGTGCCTACGTGTAATTCCTTACACCACTCCTCTGGCTGACTTGGTGAGCTGTCACTGAATGGGTGGGCTGAAGCAATGGTGGATGCTGCTGTTTGGATAGCATGTGTATCTACTGAGAACAGCTTATCAATGGTGGCAAATCGGAGCAGCTTAATCTTTTGCTCTCCGCAGTTCAACACTCTCATGGGCACTCTTCCCTTCCATATTAATGAATAAAACTATGATGTAAATAGCATATAGATACCCCACAAATGCAGATAAAAGTAGGTTATGGGAAAAGGGGGAAGAGAGAAACAGGAAAATAGTGGAATAAAGTATAACTTCCAGGTGGGAGAGGAAATGGCAGCACAGCCAGTGGAGGTGAAGCAAGGGGAGCCTGCAACTAAAGAGTTGAGAGCGTTATCACATGGTGACTGAGCCTGATTGTAACGGGAGCATAGAGGTGCCGATCCTGTCTTACCTGCGTTGGTGTAGAAGTGGGTGTCCTGTGGTGGAGTCAGCTATGTGCAGTGGTGGCCATGGGTTCTTTTATGTGCGACCGTAGTAATAGCTGTGCCCACTTCCTGTATGGGAGTGGAATGCAGTGAGGCTAATGGAACGCACGCCTGCGCATTTGTGTTTAACGTCGCGCATGTGCAGAACGGAGAAAAGGCTGCGCTCACTTCCTAATGAAAGGGAGTGAGACGCAGCTGGGAAGGGAAGGGAAAAGATTAGGGTTTGGGGATGATGAAAGGGCTTTCTACGGGCAAGGATGGCAAAGGGTGGCAGTGACGGAAAGTCAGGCAGATGGTCCTGTCCTGTCCTGTCCGTCCGTCTTTTTGTATCATGAATTGGAAAGACTGCAAGGGGGAGGGGAGGTGCTTGTGCCCAAAAGGAGGAGTTATTCAGATTCATTGCAGTGGGCGGCGGCTGCAAAAAGTACCATTCTCCTTGTTTTTGCTCTGCAAAACAGCCTTTTCAAGGGTTTGGCTTGGGTGACAAAATGTCTTCTGTAGGCGTGGGTTTGTCTCCCTCTCCCTAAGATGTGTCCGGTATAGGCCAGGGTGCCACTCAAGGCCGTAACCAATTCGGGTTATAGCTTCTCGGCCTTTTGGCTAAGATCAAGTGTAGTTTCGGAGGACGCTACCTTGGTCGGTACTGGAAGGTGCCTGGGATTGCACGTCTGCCGGCCTTGAGGGAGTGTGTGCGCCTTCTGGTGACACATAGCCCTCTTGTGCCTGGACGGTTCCCAGGCAACGGGAGGCGATCACCTTTGTTATTTTGAAGTCCTACTGATAAACAGAAAAAAAAAAAATTAAATCTGTTCTTATCAGTTTAATATCTGATACGTCCCCTCTCTAGGGACCATATATTAAATGGATTTTTAGAACAAGGAGATGGAAAAAATCTTGCTCTGTCCACTCCACGCATTGACCTGGTATTGCAGTACCTCCAGGACCGGTGCACCCCTTCTTAACCGAGTTTCCAAAAGCAGAACTCAATTCACCTGATTCAAATGAGCCTCATTAGTGAATTGAAAGAAAGCAAAAACTTTATATGCACCTCAATTTGGCCAATTCACTTTTCACACTTTCACCCTTTTTTTTTATCTTTCACACCTTTTACTTGCTTTATTGATGCAAAAGCTGTGCCAAATAGCAAACTCATCTCCACTCAACTTGACCAACTCTGCTATGTCCCGTGCAGTATCTTATTCTCAGTCTTATCTAGATCATTTGCAATTGAATAGAATAGATCCCTTTTGGACACATTGGATTCAGCTGCTGCAGTGACTGCAGGTGTTAGAAGATGCAGACTTGGCATCAGGTGCTGTCTATCAGATTCCACTCCAATTAAAGCTTCCATTGTTTTTCGGTGTTTTCTTTGAGCAATGTCTTTAGTGATCTGTTGGCTCCCTCTCCTGGAGGAAGAGTTTGCTTGCTCTTGGACTTTCAAAAAGAGAGGTCATGATAGACATTTAGCTTCTGAGCCCAATTGGGGACAGTCATGGGTGATGAATGTTTTGCAACCTGCTGCGAAGCCTGATACCGCAATATAAGGAACGTCAAATACTAAGAATGGGCGGCCTATGAAAGAATTAGTACTTTCATTAAGCATACTTAAACGGCTAATTGGGAATAGACAAACTGTAAAAAGCCCTCTGAGAAAGCCCCTCTCTATCCTTTGTCAGTAAGCTTTTCTGTAGTCTGCCTGTTGATGTATTTTCCGTTTGAACAGTGCACAACATGAAGTGACGGAAAACTGGCTTGTCACAATGTCCCCCGCTGACATCACAATAGCGCTGCTGCCTAGAAAGCCAGCTGCGCAGCAGAAGTTGCTCTTTGGGTGGGATGGTGGGCTAATGTATCTATTCCTGCTTGGTGAGAGTTTGACATGATCTAGAGCAACGAGTTCCAGCGGCTAGCGGTTGATTATTGGCTGTAATGGGGCTTTCTGGCTGGTGCTAGCCTTTCTTCTTAGCACACAGGAACCACAATCCCTACACCATGCTTCGATGGATTCTCTCATCCCAGCCCAGTAAAACTACATATTTCACACAGTTATAGGCAGCCCATGGGCATTCACCTGGATTAAAACCCATAACAGCTCATAGACCAAACAATCAATCTACCACTGGACCAAAGACAGGAAGCTAAATCCACTGCCTGCGGTAACTAACTTAATCCTATAGGCTACTCACACAACAAACCCAAGAGAAAGGAAAAAAACATGGCTTCGATTATCCATCCAATGAAAACGCATAACCATTGTGAGCCATTGGACAATGCAATTGCACACATGGTGACATGGTGCACGGCCCAATGAATCAAGTCTGTACTTCATATTCACGGTTTAAGCCCTTGGGTTTTAATGTGTCCAGAGTACATATCCAGAAAGATTCCCTTTTTTTGTGCTAAGCACAAGTCAACAATACATTGTAAGCAGATTCTATTACCAGTCCCACACCATTTTGTGACGCATAATCACACAGTGGCCCAATTAAGATTCCAAGTCATCGAACATGTCCCAGCCATACGCAGAGGAGGCAATAGAATTAGGAAGCTCAAAGAAAGGGAATCTTTCTGGATATATACTCTGGGCACGTTGGAACCCAAGGGCTTAAACCATGAATATGAAGAACCGACTTGATTCATTGGGCCGTGCACATTTTTTCTAACGCCCGGTTCTTTTTCGTGTTCACACTATATATGGTTCCACTATGTATGGAGTTCCATTCTTCCTTGTTTTTTATTTGTCATGTTTGTCATGTCTGATCAACTGGTTACATTATGTCTGATTACCTTGTCTAACAGTTTTTTCTCCCCTTTCTTTACCTTCCATGTTCCCATAGTCACGTGAAATATCCCTGTTGCACTTGATTACGGCTCACTATTCACTATAGGATGTCTTATATCTAACATCACACTCTCACCCATCAGCACTCTATAGGTTTGTATAAGGTATGCGCTTACACATCCGGTCCTCCATAGGTATTTCCACTTATGTAACACTATCCCTATGATCACTCATAACTCATACCCTTGTAGTCAATTACAGCCTCCTCTCTCCCCCCCTCCCCTTCTCCCTTTCCATCTATAATTTTGCCATATATACTAGCAAACACTCAGTGTACCTAGTGGCATCCTATTCGTGGCTATTGGACCTTGCTATAGTCCCACTAGTGCCAAGACATTTGCAGAGCGCATCTGCCTGCGTTGCACACTCCAACTAATTATAAGTAAGCCATTATACTAGCAAACACTCAGTGTACCTAGTGGCATCCTATTCGTGGCTATTGGACCTTGCTATAGTCCCACTAGTGCAAAGACATTTGCAGAGCACGTCTGCCTGCATTGCACACTCCAACTTTTTTAAACTAAGCAATTTTACTAGCAAACACTCAGTGTACCTAGTGGCATCCTATACGTGGCTATTGGACTTTGCTATAGTCCCACTAGTGCCAAGACATTTGCAGAGCGCATCTGCCTGCGTTGCACACTCCAACTAATTTTAACTTAGCCATTATACTAGCAAATACTCAGTGTACCTAGTGGCATCCTATACGTGGCTATTGGACTTTGCTATAGTCCCACTAGTGCCAAGACATTTGCAGAGCGCATCTGCCTGCGTTGCACACTCCAACTAATTATAAGTAAGCCATTATACTAGCAAACACTCAGTGTACCTAGTGGCATCCTATACGTGGCTATTGGACCTTGCTATAGTCCCACTAGTGCCAAGACATTTGCAGAGCGCATCTGCCTGCGTTGCACACTCCAACTAATTATAAGTAAGCCATTATACTAGCAAACACTCAGTGTACCTAGTGGCATCCTATACGTGGCTATTGGACTTTGCTATAGTCCCACTAGTGCCAAGACATTTGCAGAGCGCATCTGCCTGCGTTGCACACTCCAACTAATTATAAGTAAGCCATTATACTAGCAAACACTCAGTGTACCTAGTGGCATCCTATACGTGGCTATTGGACCTTGCTATAGTCCCACTAGTGCCAAGACATTTGCAGAGCGCATCTGCCTGCGTTGCACACTCCAACTAATTATAAGTAAGCCATTATACTAGCAAATACTCAGTGTACCTAGTGGCATCCTATCTGTGGCTATTGGACTTTGCTATAGTCCCACTAGTGCCAAGACATTTGCAGAGCGCATCTGCCTGCGTTGCACACTCCAACTAATTATAAGTAAGCCATTATACTAGCAAACACTCAGTGTACCTAGTGGCATCCTATACGTGGCTATTGGACTTTGCTATAGTCCCACTAGTGCCAAGACATTTGCAGAGCGCATCTGCCTGCGTTGCACACTCCAACTAATTATAAGTAAGCCATTATACTAGCAAACACTCAGTGTACCTAGTGGCATCCTATACGTGGCTATTGGACTTTGCTATAGTCCCACTAGTGCCAAGACATTTGCAGAGCGCATCTGCCTGCGTTGCACACTCCAACTAATTTTAACTTAGCCATTATACTAGCAAACACTCAGTGTACCTAGTGGCATCCTATACGTGGCTATTGGACTTTGCTATAGTCCCACTAGTGCCAAGACATTTGCAGAGCGCATCTGCCTGCGTTGCACACTCCAACTAATTATAAGTAAGCCATTATACTAGCAAACACTCAGTGTACCTAGTGGCATCCTATACGTGGCTATTGGACTTTGCTATAGTCCCACTAGTGCCAAGACATTTGCAGAGCGCATCTGCCTGCGTTGCACACTCCAACTAATTTTAACTTAGCCATTATACTAGCAAACACTCAGTGTACCTAGTGGCATCCTATACGTGGCTATTGGACTTTGCTATAGTCCCACTAGTGCCAAGACATTTGCAGAGCGCATCTGCCTGCGTTGCACACTCCAACTCATTATAACTAAGTTGCATTGTCAGGGATATTTATTCTTTATTATTCTGCTGTTAATAAAGCTAGACCACCACTGCAATCTTCACCACCTCTCAATTTTTACTACCACATTTTCAGTCCACAATCTTGTCGCAATCAACATGAGTGGCAAAATGACAGATGCTGGTGGAAAGGGGAAGAGGCGTGGTGGAAAAGGCAAAAAAGGTTTTGTCTGTGGGGAAAGTGGCAAAGCTCCATTATCATCTGCTGAAGATAGACCATCTACCAGCAAAAGTAAGATGTCTACTACTTACCGTGGACAATCCGATGTGCTCCCTTTTTTACGGACACGAACAACAGGAAGAAAGGTAGATGATGGGCAAAAAAGGAAAATGCTTGAATGGATCTCAAGTGGTCCAACAAGTGCCCTCTCAGCCACTTCAAGTACCGCATCCAAAAAACACCAGTCCTCTGAGTTGTCATCCCAATCACACTTGATTTCTCCCAGCTCTGAAGTCTCCATCAGCCCTGCACAGTATGGTGGAACTGAGATGGCTGAGTCTGCAGAGCTGTTCAGTCACACTATAGCCTGGGAATCAGAGGTCTGCTCCCAAGCTACAGTGAGTACAGAACAGGAAATGGTCTGCAGTGATGCCCAGAACCTTTGTGACTCTGATTCAGGCCGTGAGGACCAAGTTTCTGAGCATAATGTTGACCCTTTGTCACAAACTGTAACACCTGTGGTTATAGACAATGAGGAACATACTGATGAAGATGAGACGCAGATACCCGATTGGGATGACAACTTAAATATTCGGTCAGGGCAAGAAGAGGCTCGGTCTGAGGGGGAGGGGAGTGCAAACACAACAATTGATGATGAAGTTCTAGATCCCACCTACTGTCAACCCCCAGTCAGGCACTCGAGGAGGTCAACAGAGGCGGTGGAGGAGGATGCAACCGACGACGAAGTTACCTTGCGCCTTCCTGGACAGAGTCGGAGCACTGGTAGCACGTCTACAACTGCATCCTCAGCCACCACTCTGCCTATGAGCATTATTCGGGGTGGATCAACAGGTCGCATGGCCTCTAAGCCTTGCCTAGCCTGGTCCTTTTTTGACATAGAAAAAGATCGCCCAAATCATGTGATATGTAAAATTTGTCATGATTCTCTTAGTAGAGGTCAAAACCTCAGCAGTTTGACAACTTCTTCCATGAATCGTCACATGAATAAATATCATAGGTCCCGGTGGGAAGCTCACTGTGCTGCAATGCTGCAAGAGCGAACCATCCACCGCCCGCCCCTTCCAGTGCATCCGCGCGCTCTTCATCTTCTAGGACTGTGGGGACAGCTGTCACACCTGTTTTTCCACGCCAAACTTCCACCACTGTAACCGCAACAGGCAGTTTGCTTGTAAGGTCGTCAGTTGGTTTGGAAGGGGAAACAAGTGAGTGTGTACAGCTCTCTCAGACATCGATAGCACCAACGTTGGATGAAGGCAACATCATGTGTCCGCCTGCACTTTCCTCACAAACCTGCATTTTTCCAGGGACACCCTACTCAACACCGTCTACACACAGCAGCCAGATCTCTGTCCCTCAGATGTGGTCAAATAAAAGGCCACTTCCTCCGACCCATGACAAAGCTAAGAGGTTGACTCTATCCCTCTGTAAGCTGTTGGCTACCGAAATGCTGCCTTTCCGCCTAGTGGACACACAGGATTTTAGAGACCTTATGTCTGTCGCTGTGCCCCAGTACCAGATGCCTAGTCGCCACTACTTCTCTAAGAAAGGTGTGCCCGTGCTACACCAGCATGTCGCACACAACATCACCGCTTCCTTGAGAAACTCTGTGTGTGAACGGGTGCATTTCACCACCGATACTTGGACCAGTAAGCATGGACAGGGACGTTACATGTCGCTGACTGGGCACTGGGTAACTATGGTGATAGATGGTGAAGGGTCTGCTGCACAAGTCTTGCCGTCCCCACGACTTGTGTGTCAATCCTCTGTCTGTCCAAGTTCCGCCACAGCTTCTGCATCCTCCACCTCATCTGGGTCCTCCACCTCCGCCCCAAGCCTGCCTGGTCAGGCCACCAGCGTTCTCACTGCGCAGAAGGAATCACGCACGCCTCATTACTATGCTGGCAGCAGAGCGTAACGGCATCAGGCGGTCTTTAGCTTGACATGTCTTGGGAATAAGAGTCACACAGCTGAGGAGTTGTGGTCAGCTCTGCGGTCCGAGTTTAATAAATGGTTGTCTCCACTCAACCTGCAGCCTGGTAAGGCCGTGTGCGACAATGCTGCAAACCTGGGTGCGGCACTTCGCCTGGGCATTGTGACACACGTACCTTGTATGGCTCACGTGTTGAACCTTGTCGTCCAGCAATTTTTAACACACTATCCCGGCCTAGATGGCCTTCTGAACAGGGCACGAAAACTGTCAGCTCACTTCCGCCATTCAAGCGCCGCAGCAGAGCGACTTGCATCGCTCCAGAAGTCTTTCGGCCTGCCGGTTCATCGCCTGAAATGCGATGTGGCGACACGCTGGAATTCAACTCTCCACATGTTACAGCGACTGTGGCAGCACCGCAGAGCCCTGGTGCAATACGTCATGACGTATAGCCTGGGCCAACGAGATGCAGAGGTGGGGCAGATCACCCTGATGGAGTGGTCTCAGATCAAGGACCTATGCACCCTTCTGCACAGTTTCGACATGGCGACGAATATGTTTAGCTCTGACAATGCCATTATCAGCATGACGATTCCAGTCATTTACATGCTGGAGCACACGCTAAACACTATTCGGAGTCAGGGGGTGGGACAACATGAAGGGGAGGAACTACAGGAGGATTCATATGCGCAAGGGACAACAACATCACCAAGGTCCAGACGTTCATCATCACCAACGCAGCAGGCATGGGACCATGGGGAACAGGGATCGACAAGGGCGCATAGTAGCAGGCGAAATGTTGAGCAAGGTGCAGGAGAACATGAAGAAATGGAGGACGAACTGTCCATGGACATGGAAGACTCAGCGGATGAGGGAGACCTTGGTCAAATTTCAGTTGAAAGAGGTTGGGGGGAGATGTCAGAGGAAGAAAGAACGGGTAGCACCTCTATGCCACAAACACAGCGTGGACTTGGTCCGCATGGCTGCGCAAGACACATGAGTGCCTTTTTGTTGCACTACCTCCAACATGACAGTCGTATTGTCAAAATTAGAAGTGATGATTAGTGATGAGCGAGCATGCTTGTCACTACTCGGTACTCGCACGAGTATCACTGTACTCGGGCTGCTCGGCGGGGACCGAGTAATCTCGCGATACTCGTGCTTTACTCGTGGTCTTCATTTCTGCATGTTGGCGCTCTTTTGAGAGCCAGCCCTCATGCAGGGATTGGCTGGCAGACCACTGCAATGCCACAGCCCTGTTAGTTGTGGAATTGCAGTGATTGGCCGGCCTGCACAGCGTCACCGAGCCTTTATATAGGCCGGCGCGCTGTGCTCTGCTCACAGCTATTCTGACAGTGAGTGTAGGGAGAGTGTCGCTGATTCAGGGAAAGCTTTGCGGCCCTTTATAGCTTTTTCAGTTGCAGGGCTGCAAACAGTGTGACCAAAAGTCCTTCTCAGGACTATTCTAGTTGTATACAGGCAGGCAGGGTATAGCCAGGTCGGCGTACAGTAGCAGAGTCCTTCTCAGGACTATTGTTGCTATATACAGGCAGGGTATAGCCAGGTCTGAATACAGGCTAGTGACCAAAAGAGTCCTTGTCAGGACTATTGTAGCAGTATACAGGCAGGCAGGCAGGCAGGGTAGTGGTGACCGTATACCAGCCTTCATATCTGGGGCTGGTGTACACAGTGTAAAACAGTCCAGATAGTGTCTGACTTGTCTGTACTGTAATTGTCGCTCCCCAAAAAAACCTGTTAGGTTATTATTGCGTCCGTGCTTGGTTTTTAAAACCGCACGTGTGTGCCTGTTGGTGGCAGCGTACAGGTGCACTGGTGTGCGTTTTTACCAAACTATTATATAACGCACAAGTGTAGTGTATAATACACGTCAGTCAGCAGTGGCTGATAGTGTCAGAGTTCTTAATTTTTGCTCCTAAAACCTGTGTTAGGTTATTATTGCGTCCGTGCTTGGTTTTTAAAACCGCACGTGTGTGCCTGTTGGTGGCAGCGTACAGGTGCACTGGTGTGCGTTTTTACCAAACTATTATATAACGCACAAGTGTAGTGTATAATACACGTCAGTCAGCAGTGGCTGATAGTGTCAGAGTTCTTAATTTTTGCTCCTAAAACCTGTGTTAGGTTATTATTGCGTCCGTGCTTGGTTTTTAAAACCGCACGTGTGTGCCTGTTGGTGGCAGCGTACAGGTGCACTGGTGTGCGTTTTTACCAAACTATTATATAACGCACAAGTGTAGTGTATAATACACGTCAGTCAGCAGTGGCTGATAGTGTCAGAGTTCTTAATTTTTGCTCCTAAAACCTGTGTTAGGTTATTATTGCGTCCGTGCTTGGTTTTTAAAACCGCACGTGTGTGCCTGTTGGTGGCAGCGTACAGGTGCACTGGTGTGCGTTTTTACCAAACTATTATATAACGCACAAGTGTAGTGTATAATACACGTCAGTCAGCAGTGGCTGATAGTGTCAGAGTTCTTAATTTTTGCTCCTAAAACCTGTGTTAGGTTATTATTGCGTCCGTGCTTGGTTTTTAAAACCGCACGTGTGTGCCTGTTGGTGGCAGCGTACAGGTGCACTGGTGTGCGTTTTTACCAAACTATTATATAACGCACAAGTGTAGTGTATAATACACGTCAGTCAGCAGTGGCTGATAGTGTCAGAGTTCTTAATTTTTGCTCCTAAAACCTGTGTTAGGTTCTTAGTGCGTCCGTGCTTGCATTTAAAAACCGCACGTGTGTGCCTGTCGGTGGCAGCGTACAGGTGCACTTGTGTGCAATTTCCAGAAACTTTGATATAACGCACAAGTAGTGAATATACACGTCAGCAGTGCACAGCATTGCAAAATGCGCAAGGGCATTGGCAAGGAACAAGGAAGTGGACGTGATGGTGGTGCAGGCAGAGGCCGAGGTCGTGGGCAAGCTCTAATTTCGCCACAACAAAGGGCCACATCTAGTCGCTCGCACGTCCTGTCCCAAATTCTTGGGGACCGCAGCAGTACACCGCTCTTGAACCAAGACCAGTGTCAACAGGTTGTTAGTTGGATAGCGGATAATGCTTCCAGTCAGATTGGCACCACCACAAACACTCTGTCTTCCACACGGTCAAGTGTCAGTAGCCGTGATACTGCACCGCACATTTCTGAACCTGATCCTCCTTCCTACCACCAGGCTGAGTACACGTCCTCCTCGGACATTAATGATCCCACACTTGGACACTCGGAAGAGCTGTTCACGTTTCCATTCACACATTCTGGCCTCTCGCCAGCTCATATTGAAGTGGGTCATGAGGAGATCGTCTGTACAGATGGCCAAATATTTGAGCAGCCACGTTCTCACGAAGTTGGCAACGTGTCTCAACAAGTGGTGGACGATGATGAGACACAATTGTCAGCAAGTCAGGAGGAGGAGCAGGGTGCGGAAGAGGAAGACGACGTGGTGGATGATCCAGTAACTGACCCAACCTGGCAGGAGGATATGCAGAGCGAGGACAGCAGTGCACAGGGGGAGGGAGGCGTAGCATCACAACAGGCAGTAAGAAGCAGGGTGGTGGCCCCAGGCAGAAGTCAGGCAACCGTTCCCCGGAACAACACGACGACACAAGGTGCCTGTACAAATGTTAGGTCTTCACGAGTCTGGCAGTTTTTTAAGTTGGATCCAGATGATTCAAAAAAGGCCATTTGCAACACCTGCCGTGCCAGCATCAGCAGGGGTACCAAAACTAGCAGCCTGACCACCACCAGCATGATCAGGCACATGTCAGCCAAGCACCCGACTTTGTGGGAAGTACAACAGAGTCGAGGAGCAGTGCTTGCTGATGTCACTGCTACGTCTTCGCTGGTTGTGCATGCGAGCCAATCCTCTGTCCATGCTGCCTGCGAACAAGCCTCCTCCACTCCTGCACCTGCAGTTGCCTACGCAGAAAGAACACCATCATCAAGCACGTCCTTGTCCCAGCGCAGCGTTCAGTTATCCATTCAGCAAACCTTTGAACGCAGGCGCAAATACACTGCCAACACCCCACATGCCACAGTTCTAAATGCTAACATTTCGCGACTGCTTGCGCTGGAAATGTTGCCTTTTAGGCTGGTGGAGACAGAAGCATTCCGTGACCTGATGGCGGCAGCTGTCCCACGTTACTCGGTCCCCAGCCACCACTATTTCTCCCGGTGTGCCGTCCCCGCGTTGCATAACCACGTGTCACAAAACATCACACGTGCCCTGAACAACGCTGTTTCACCCAAGGTCCACCTAACCACAGACACGTGGACAAGTGCTTGTGGGCAAGGCCGCTACATCTCGTTGACGGCACACTGGGTTAATATTGTGGAAGCTGGGACCCAGTCTGAGCGAGGGACGGAACACGTCCTTCCCACACCAAGGTTTGCAGGCCCTACCTCAGTCAGTGTTTCACCCACACTCTACAGCTCCGGAATGTCATGCTCTTCAGCCTCCTCCTCCTCCTGCGCATCCTCATCCACTGTGCCCTCCACACCAGTCACAAGCTGGAAGCACTGCAGCACTGCCTCGGCGAAGCGGCAACAGGCTGTGCTGAAGCTAATCTGCATAGGTGACAAACCCCACAATGCAGAAGAGCTGTGGACAGCTCTGAAACAGCAGGCAGATCACTGGCTCACACCTCTGAACCTAAAGCCAGGAAAGGTCGTTTGTGACAATGGCCGGAACCTGGTGGCGGCTTTGAGGCGAGGCCAGCTGACACATGTTCCATGCGTGGCCCATGTGCTCAACCTCGTGGTTCAGCGGTTTATAAAGTCATACCCAGAGCTGTCTGATCTGCTGGTAAAAGTTCGCCGCCTGTCTGCACATTTTTGAAAGTCACCTACTGCTTCAGCCGGCCTTGCCGGCTTTCAGCGCCGTTTGCATCTTCCGGCTCACAGACTGGTGTGTGATGTCCCCACGCGTTGGAATTCAACTCTGCACATGTTGGTCAGGATATGTGAGCAGAAGAGGGCAGTTGTTGAGTACCTGCATCACCTAAGCCGTCGGGAAATGGGTCAAACTCCACACATAACACCTGAGGAGTGGAGATGGATGTCAGACCTATGTACCATCCTCCAAAACTTTGAGGACTCCACCAAGATGGTGAGTGGTGATGACGCCATTATTAGCGTCACCATACCGCTACTCTGCCTTCTAAAACGGTCCCTGCTGAAAAACAAACATGATGCATTGCAGGCGGAGCGCGATGAGTTGCAGCAAGAAACAGTAGTGGGTGTGGGTGATAACACACAGCCCAGCCTCGTCTCATCACAACGTGCAGTGGAGGACTATGACGAGGAGGAGGATGAAGACATGGAGCAACTCTCCGGCCAAATTGAGGATATGACATGCACACCAGTCATATCCTCGATTCAGCGTGGCTGGCCAGAGGACAGGGTAGATGAGGAGGAGGAGGAGGAGGAGGAGGAGGAGGAGGAGGACAGCATGTTCAGTCATCTTGTTGGTCAGGCTACTGAAGTCCTGGCTGTTAAGAGTCTGGCGCACATGGCTGACTTTATGGTAAGCTGCCTGTCTCGTGACCCTCGCGTTAAGAACATCTTGGCCGACAATCATTACTGGTTGGTAACACTGTTAGACCCACGCTACAAGGAGAACTTTTTGTCTCTTATTCCCGTGGAGGAGAGGTCAACCAAAATGCAGCAGTTTCGGAAGGCCATACTCACGGAAGTAGGCAAAGCATTCCCCTCCCAAAACGCTAGCGGCATAGGTCAGGAATCAGTGGACAACCGAGGCGTACAGCCGAGAGAGGCACAAGTCCAATCCGCCAGAGGTAGGGGAACAGTCTTTAAGATGTGGGACAGTTTTCTCAGCCCCTCACGTACCACAGCCCCTGAGGTGCGGGGTAGTGCCACAAGAAATCCTAAGTTTGCCCAGATGCTGAAGGAGTACCTTGCAGATCGAACAACTGTACTCCGACATTCCTCTGTGCCTTACAATTATTGGGTATCCAAGCTGGACACGTGGCATGAATTGGCTCTCTACGCCTTGGAAGTCCTGGCCTGCCCTGCTGCTAGCGTTTTGTCAGAGCGTGTTTTTAGTGCCGCAGGTGGAATCATTACAGATAAACGCACCCGCCTGTCAACTGAAAATGCTGACAGGCTGACTCTGATAAAGATGAACAAGGGTTGGATTGGGCCAGACTTCACCACACCACCAGCAAATGAGAGCGGAATTTAAAGTTTGCCATGTACCTCCACTCACCCATGGGTACACTTCTCGACTTTGGATAATCGCTGGACTGCTCCTCCTTCTCCTCATGCGCCATCATGATGACCGTTACAATAGTTAGGTCTTTGTTTCAGGTATACCCCCAGTGGTAAATTTTTTCGCCCATTCTTTGCAGAATGGACATTACAACGACAGGAGACCCGCTCCTTTGCAATGGGAACAATGTTTTGAGGCCCTCATGCACGTCTCTACCCAGGGACAACGTGGAGCCTCCCAATTTTTGGCTGCCCTGCCTAAGGGCTATACTGAAATACACCCACTTCCTTAAAATGGACACTTAATGTTTTGAGGCCCTCATGCACGTCTCTACCCAGGGACAATGTGGAGCCTCCCAATTTTTGGCTGCCCTGCCTAAGGGCTATACTGAAATAGACCCACTTCCTTAAAATGGACACTTAATGTTTTGAGGCCCTCATGCACGTCTCTACCCAGGGACAATGTGGAGCCTCCCAATTTTTGGCTGCCCTGCCTAAGGGCTATACTGAAATACACCCACTTCCTTAAAATGGACACTTAATGTTTTGAGGCCATCATGCACGTCTCTACCCAGGGACAATGTGGAGCCTCCCAATTTTTGGCTGCCCTGGCAAAGGGCTATACTGAAATACACCCACTTCCTTAAAATGGACACTTAATGTTTTGAGGCCCTCATGCACGTCTCTACCCAGGGACAATGTGGAGCCTCCCAATTTTTGGCTGCCCTGCCTAAGGGCTATACTGAAATACACCCACTTCCTTAAAATGGACACTTAATGTTTTGAGGCCATCATGCACGTCTCTACCCAGGGACAACGTGGAGCCTCCCAATTTTTGGCTGCCCTGGCAAAGGGCTATACTGAAATAGACCCACTTCCTTACAATGGGCACTTCAGGTTTAAAGGCCATCATGCACGTCTCTATCCAGGGACAATGTGGAGCCTCCCAATTTTTGGCTGCCCTGCCTAAGGGCTATACTATAATACACCCACTTCCTGACAATGGACACGTAATGTTTTGAGGCCCTCATGCACGTCTGTATGCAGGGGCATTGGTGAACCTCACAATTTTGGACTGCCCTGGCAAAGGAAAATACTACAAAGACTCACTTCCTCAAAATGGGCACATTAGACTCAAGAGGCCTTCATGTACGTCTCTTCTCAGGGACATCGGAGTGCCACACAATGTTTTCACTTAAAATCTTTCATGTATTAATCTCAAAAAGTAACATACACCAGATCTATCTCACTATTGGGTATGTGCCCTTAACATTTCCGCCATGAAAAATCATTTTGGGGTCATTTTGGAAGGTTTTCTGGTGAGTCCGTAAAAATGGCGTAAAACGCGGACAAAATTGTTCACAGCTGTGACTTTTGAGTGATAAATGCTTCAAGGGGTCTTCCCCATGCTGTTGCCATGTCATTTGAGCACTCTTCTGAGACTTTTGTGCCATTTTTAGGGTTTCTCCATGCTGCCGGGAGGTCATTTCACAAAAATACTCGGGTCTCCCATAGGATAACATTGGGCTCGTTGCTCGGGCCGAGTACACGAGTATCTTGGGAGGCTCGGCCCGAGCTTCGAGCACCCGAGCTTTTTAGTACTCGCTCATCACTAGTGATGATGACTACTGGATTGCCACACTATTAGATCCCCGGTACAAGTCCAAATTTTGTGACATAATTCCAGCCATAGAAAGGGACGCACGTATGCAGGAGTATCAGCAGAAGCTGTTACTCGATCTTAGCTCGGCTTTTCCACCAAACAACCGTGCAGGTGCAGGGAGGGAATCTCCCAGTTGTAACTTGACAAACATGGGACGGTCTCGTCATCTTCAACAGTCTACCCGTACCAGTAGGACCGTATCTGGTGCCGGTAACAGCAATTTTATGGAATCTTTTCATAATTTTTTTAGACCCTCTTTTGCAAGGCCACCAGAGACAACAAGTCTGACACATACTCAACGGCTGGAGAGGATGATACAGGAGTATCTCCAAATGAACATCGATGCCATGACTGTGCAACTGGAGCCTTGCTCCTTTTGGGCTTCAAACCTAGAAAAATGGCCAGAGCTCTCCAGTTACGCCTTGGAGATTTTGTCGTGTCCAGCTGCCAGCGTTGTCTCTGAACGTGTATTCAGTGCTGCTGCACTTTCCCCACAGACAAAACCTTTTTTGCCTTTTCCACCACGCCTCTTCCCCTTTCCACCAGCATCTGTCATTTTGCCACTCATGTTGATTGCGACAAGATTGTGGACTGAAAATGTGGTAGTAAAAATTGAGAGGTGGTGAAGATTGCAGTGGTGGTCTAGCTTTATTAACAGCAGAATAATAAAGAATAAATATCCCTGACAATGCAACTTAGTTATAATGAGTTGGAGTGTGCAACGCAGGCAGATGCGCTCTGCAAATGTCTTGGCACTAGTGGGACTATAGCAAAGTCCAATAGCCACGTATAGGATGCCACTAGGTACACTGAGTGTTTGCTAGTATAATGGCTAAGTTAAAATTAGTTGGAGTGTGCAACGCAGGCAGATGCGCTCTGCAAATGTCTTGGCACTAGTGGGACTATAGCAAAGTCCAATAGCCACGTATAGGATGCCACTAGGTACACTGAGTGTTTGCTAGTATAATGGCTTACTTATAATTAGTTGGAGTGTGCAACGCAGGCAGATGCGCTCTGCAAATGTCTTGGCACTAGTGGGACTATAGCAAAGTCCAATAGCCACGTATAGGATGCCACTAGGTACACTGAGTGTTTGCTAGTATAATGGCTAAGTTAAAATTAGTTGGAGTGTGCAACGCAGGCAGATGCGCTCTGCAAATGTCTTGGCACTAGTGGGACTATAGCAAAGTCCAATAGCCACGTATAGGATGCCACTAGGTACACTGAGTGTTTGCTAGTATAATGGCTTACTTATAATTAGTTGGAGTGTGCAACGCAGGCAGATGCGCTCTGCAAATGTCTTGGCACTAGTGGGACTATAGCAAAGTCCAATAGCCACGTATAGGATGCCACTAGGTACACTGAGTGTTTGCTAGTATAATGGCTTACTTATAATTAGTTGGAGTGTGCAACGCAGGCAGATGCGCTCTGCAAATGTCTTGGCACTAGTGGGACTATAGCAAAGTCCAATAGCCACAGATAGGATGCCACTAGGTACACTGAGTGTTTGCTAGTATAATGGCTTACTTATAATTAGTTGGAGTGTGCAACGCAGGCAGATGCGCTCTGCAAATGTCTTGGCACTAGTGGGACTATAGCAAGGTCCAATAGCCACGTATAGGATGCCACTAGGTACACTGAGTGTTTGCTAGTATAATGGCTTACTTATAATTAGTTGGAGTGTGCAACGCAGGCAGATGCGCTCTGCAAATGTCTTGGCACTAGTGGGACTATAGCAAAGTCCAATAGCCACGTATAGGATGCCACTAGGTACACTGAGTGTTTGCTAGTATAATGGCTTACTTATAATTAGTTGGAGTGTGCAACGCAGGCAGATGCGCTCTGCAAATGTCTTGGCACTAGTGGGACTATAGCAAGGTCCAATAGCCACGTATAGGATGCCACTAGGTACACTGAGTGTTTGCTAGTATAATGGCTTACTTATAATTAGTTGGAGTGTGCAACGCAGGCAGATGCGCTCTGCAAATGTCTTGGCACTAGTGGGACTATAGCAAAGTCCAATAGCTACAGATAGGATGCCACTAGGTACACTGAGTGTTTGCTAGTATAATGGACCTGACATTACCTCTCTACTAACCAGAATCCCACAATGTCTGTCTGCTATTTCATCCTTCTTCTCTGTGCGATTCCTAAAACTTAACATGGACAAAACAGAATTCATTGTCTTTCCTCCTCCTCACTCATCTCCTCCAACAAGCCTTTCCATCAAACTCGATGGTTGCTTACTCTCCCCAGTCTCACAAGCTCGTTGCCTTGGAGTGACCCTCGACTCTGCTCTATCCTTCAAGCCACACATCCAAGCCCTCTTCACCTCATGCCGATTACAACTCAAAAACATCTCCCGGATCCGTGCTTTCCTTAACCAAGAATCAGCAAAAACATTAGTGCATGCCCTCATCATCTCCCGCCTCGACTACTGCAACCTCCTGCTCTCTGGCCTCCCTTCCAACACTCTTGCACCCCTCCAATCTATCCTAAACTCTGCGGCCCGCTTAATCCACCTCTCCCCTCGCTACTCCCCAGCCTCGCCACTCTGCCAATCCCTTCACTGGCTTCCCATCACCCAACGACTCCAGTTCAAAACACTAACTATGACATACAAAGCCATGCACAACCTGTCTCCTCCCTACATCTGTGACCTAGTCTCCCGGTACCTACCTGCACGCAACCTCAGATCCTCACAAGATCTCCTTCTCTGCTCCTCCCTTATCTCCTCTTCCCACAATCGCGTACAAGATTTCTCCCGTGCATCCCCCATACTTTGGAATGCTCTACCTCAGCACATCAGACTCTCCCCTACCGTGGAAAGCTTCAAGAGGAACCTCAAGACCCACCTCTTCCAACAAGCCTATAACCTACAACAGCCCTCAGTCCAGTAGACCACTGCGCAACCAGCTCTGTCCTCACCTATTGTACCATCACCCATTCCCTGTAGACTGTAAGCCCTCGCGGGCAGGGTCCTCTCTCCTCCTGTACCAGTCTGTTATGTACTGTTAATGATTGTTGTACGTATACCCTTTCACTTGTAAAGCGCCATGGAATAAATGGCGCTATAATAATAAATAATAATAATAATAATAATAATGGCTTACTTATAATTAGTTGGAGTGTGCAACGCAGGCAGATGCGCTCTGCAAATGTCTTGGCACTAGTGGGACTATAGCAAGGTCCAATAGCCACGTATAGGATGCCACTAGGTACACTGAGTGTTTGCTAGTATAATGGCTTACTTATAATTAGTTGGAGTGTGCAACGCAGGCAGATGCGCTCTGCAAATGTCTTGGCACTAGTGGGACTATAGCAAGGTCCAATAGCCACGTATAGGATGCCACTAGGTACACTGAGTGTTTGCTAGTATAATGGCTTACTTATAATTAGTTGGAGTGTGCAACGCAGGCAGATGCGCTCTGCAAATGTCTTGGCACTAGTGGGACTATAGCAAAGTCCAATAGCCACAGATAGGATGCCACTAGGTACACTGAGTGTTTGCTAGTATAATGGCTTACTTATAATTAGTTGGAGTGTGCAACGCAGGCAGATGCGCTCTGCAAATGTCTTGGCACTAGTGGGACTATAGCAAAGTCCAATAGCCACGTATAGGATGCCACTAGGTACACTGAGTGTTTGCTAGTAAAATTGCTTAGTTTAAAAAAGTTGGAGTGTGCAATGCAGGCAGACGTGCTCTGCAAATGTCTTTGCACTAGTGGGACTATAGCAAAGTCCAATAGCCACGTATAGGATGCCACTAGGTACACTGAGTGTTTGCTAGTATAATGGCTAAGTTAAAATTAGTTGGAGTGTGCAACGCAGGCAGATGCGCTCTGCAAATGTCTTGGCACTAGTGGGACTATAGCAAAGTCCAATAGCCACGTATAGGATGCCACTAGGTACACTGAGTGTTTGCTAGTATAATGGCTTACTTATAATTAGTTGGAGTGTGCAACGCAGGCAGATGCGCTCTGCAAATGTCTTGGCACTAGTGGGACTATAGCAAAGTCCAATAGCCACGTATAGGATGCCACTAGGTACACTGAGTGTTTGCTAGTATAATGGCTAAGTTAAAATTAGTTGGAGTGTGCAACGCAGGCAGATGCGCTCTGCAAATGTCTTGGCACTAGTGGGACTATAGCAAAGTCCAATAGCCACGTATAGGATGCCACTAGGTACACTGAGTGTTTGCTAGTATAATGGCTTACTTATAATTAGTTGGAGTGTGCAACGCAGGCAGATGCGCTCTGCAAATGTCTTGGCACTAGTGGGACTATAGCAAAGTCCAATAGCCACGTATAGGATGCCACTAGGTACACTGAGTGTTTGCTAGTATAATGGCTTACTTATAATTAGTTGGAGTGTGCAACGCAGGCAGATGCGCTCTGCAAATGTCTTGGCACTAGTGGGACTATAGCAAGGTCCAATAGCCACGTATAGGATGCCACTAGGTACACTGAGTGTTTGCTAGTATAATGGCTTACTTATAATTAGTTGGAGTGTGCAACGCAGGCAGATGCGCTCTGCAAATGTCTTGGCACTAGTGGGACTATAGCAAAGTCCAATAGCTACAGATAGGATGCCACTAGGTACACTGAGTGTTTGCTAGTATAATGGACCTGACATTACCTCTCTACTAACCAGAATCCCACAATGTCTGTCTGCTATTTCATCCTTCTTCTCTGTGCGATTCCTAAAACTTAACATGGACAAAACAGAATTCATTGTCTTTCCTCCTCCTCACTCATCTCCTCCAACAAGCCTTTCCATCAAACTCGATGGTTGCTTACTCTCCCCAGTCTCACAAGCTCGTTGCCTTGGAGTGACCCTCGACTCTGCTCTATCCTTCAAGCCACACATCCAAGCCCTCTTCACCTCATGCCGATTACAACTCAAAAACATCTCCCGGATCCGTGCTTTCCTTAACCAAGAATCAGCAAAAACATTAGTGCATGCCCTCATCATCTCCCGCCTCGACTACTGCAACCTCCTGCTCTCTGACCTCCCTTCCAACACTCTTGCACCCCTCCAATCTATCCTAAACTCTGCGGCCCGCTTAATCCACCTCTCCCCTCGCTACTCCCCAGCCTCGCCACTCTGCCAATCCCTTCACTGGCTTCCCATCACCCAACGACTCCAGTTCAAAACACTAACTATGACATACAAAGCCATGCACAACCTGTCTCCTCCCTACATCTGTGACCTAGTCTCCCGGTACCTACCTGCACGCAACCTCAGATCCTCACAAGATCTCCTTCTCTGCTCCTCCCTTATCTCCTCTTCCCACAATCGCGTACAAGATTTCTCCCGTGCATCCCCCATACTTTGGAATGCTCTACCTCAGCACATCAGACTCTCCCCTACCGTGGAAAGCTTCAAGAGGAACCTCAAGACCCACCTCTTCCAACAAGCCTATAACCTACAACAGCCCTCAGTCCAGTAGACCACTGCGCAACCAGCTCTGTCCTCACCTATTGTACCATCACCCATTCCCTGTAGACTGTAAGCCCTCGCGGGCAGGGTCCTCTCTCCTCCTGTACCAGTCTGTTATGTACTGTTAATGATTGTTGTACGTATACCCTTTCACTTGTAAAGCGCCATGGAATAAATGGCGCTATAATAATAAATAATAATAATAATAATAATAATGGCTTACTTATAATTAGTTGGAGTGTGCAACGCAGGCAGATGCGCTCTGCAAATGTCTTGGCACTAGTGGGACTATAGCAAGGTCCAATAGCCACGTATAGGATGCCACTAGGTACACTGAGTGTTTGCTAGTATAATGGCTTACTTATAATTAGTTGGAGTGTGCAACGCAGGCAGATGCGCTCTGCAAATGTCTTGGCACTAGTGGGACTATAGCAAGGTCCAATAGCCACGTATAGGATGCCACTAGGTACACTGAGTGTTTGCTAGTATAATGGCTTACTTATAATTAGTTGGAGTGTGCAACGCAGGCAGATGCGCTCTGCAAATGTCTTGGCACTAGTGGGACTATAGCAAAGTCCAATAGCCACAGATAGGATGCCACTAGGTACACTGAGTGTTTGCTAGTATAATGGCTTACTTATAATTAGTTGGAGAGTGCAACGCAGGCAGATGCGCTCTGCAAATGTCTTGGCACTAGTGGGACTATAGCAAAGTCCAATAGCCACGTATAGGATGCCACTAGGTACACTGAGTGTTTGCTAGTAAAATTGCTTAGTTTAAAAAAGTTGGAGTGTGCAATGCAGGCAGACGTGCTCTGCAAATGTCTTTGCACTAGTGGGACTATAGCAAAGTCCAATAGCCACGTATAGGATGCCACTAGGTACACTGAGTGTTTGCTAGTATAATGGCTAAGTTAAAATTAGTTGGAGTGTGCAACGTAGGCAGATGCGCTCTGCAAATGTCTTGGCACTAGTGGGACTATAGCAAAGTCCAATAGCCACGTATAGGATGCCACTAGGTACACTGAGTGTTTGCTAGTATAATGGCTTACTTATAATTAGTTGGAGTGTGCAACGCAGGCAGATGCGCTCTGCAAATGTCTTGGCACTAGTGGGACTATAGCAAAGTCCAATAGCCACGTATAGGATGCCACTAGGTACACTGAGTGTTTGCTAGTATAATGGCTAAGTTAAAATTAGTTGGAGTGTGCAACGCAGGCAGATGCGCTCTGCAAATGTCTTGGCACTAGTGGGACTATAGCAAAGTCCAATAGCCACGTATAGGATGCCACTAGGTACACTGAGTGTTTGCTAGTATAATGGCTTACTTATAATTAGTTGGAGTGTGCAACGCAGGCAGATGCGCTCTGCAAATGTCTTGGCACTAGTGGGACTATAGCAAAGTCCAATAGCCACGTATAGGATGCCACTAGGTACACTGAGTGTTTGCTAGTATAATGGCTTACTTATAATTAGTTGGAGTGTGCAACGCAGGCAGATGCGCTCTGCAAATGTCTTGGCACTAGTGGGACTATAGCAAAGTCCAATAGCCACAGATAGGATGCCACTAGGTACACTGAGTGTTTGCTAGTATAATGGCTTACTTATAATTAGTTGGAGTGTGCAACGCAGGCAGATGCGCTCTGCAAATGTCTTGGCACTAGTGGGACTATAGCAAGGTCCAATAGCCACGTATAGGATGCCACTAGGTACACTGAGTGTTTGCTAGTATAATGGCTTACTTATAATTAGTTGGAGTGTGCAACGCAGGCAGATGCGCTCTGCAAATGTCTTGGCACTAGTGGGACTATAGCAAGGTCCAATAGCCACGTATAGGATGCCACTAGGTACACTGAGTGTTTGCTAGTATAATGGCTTACTTATAATTAGTTGGAGTGTGCAACGCAGGCAGATGCGCTCTGCAAATGTCTTGGCACTAGTGGGACTATAGCAAAGTCCAACAGCCACGTATAGGATGCCACTAGGTACACTGAGTGTTTGCTAGTAAAATTGCTTAGTTTAAAAAAGTTGGAGTGTGCAATGCAGGCAGACGTGCTCTGCAAATGTCTTTGCACTAGTGGGACTATAGCAAAGTCCAATAGCCACGTATAGGATGCCACTAGGTACACTGAGTGTTTGCTAGTATAATGGCTAAGTTAAAATTAGTTGGAGTGTGCAACGCAGGCAGATGCGCTCTGCAAATGTCTTGGCACTAGTGGGACTATAGCAAAGTCCAATAGCCACGTATAGGATGCCACTAGGTACACTGAGTGTTTGCTAGTATAATGGCTTACTTATAATTAGTTGGAGTGTGCAACGCAGGCAGATGCGCTCTGCAAATGTCTTGGCACTAGTGGGACTATAGCAAAGTCCAATAGCCACGTATAGGATGCCACTAGGTACACTGAGTGTTTGCTAGTATAATGGCTAAGTTAAAATTAGTTGGAGTGTGCAACGCAGGCAGATGCGCTCTGCAAATGTCTTGGCACTAGTGGGACTATAGCAAAGTCCAATAGCCACGTATAGGATGCCACTAGGTACACTGAGTGTTTGCTAGTATAATGGCTTACTTATAATTAGTTGGAGTGTGCAACGCAGGCAGATGCGCTCTGCAAATGTCTTGGCACTAGTGGGACTATAGCAAAGTCCAATAGCCACGTATAGGATGCCACTAGGTACACTGAGTGTTTGCTAGTATAATGGCTTACTTATAATTAGTTGGAGTGTGCAACGCAGGCAGATGCGCTCTGCAAATGTCTTGGCACTAGTGGGACTATAGCAAAGTCCAATAGCCACAGATAGGATGCCACTAGGTACACTGAGTGTTTGCTAGTATAATGGCTTACTTATAATTAGTTGGAGTGTGCAACGCAGGCAGATGCGCTCTGCAAATGTCTTGGCACTAGTGGGACTATAGCAAGGTCCAATAGCCACGTATAGGATGCCACTAGGTACACTGAGTGTTTGCTAGTATAATGGCTTACTTATAATTAGTTGGAGTGTGCAACGCAGGCAGATGCGCTCTGCAAATGTCTTGGCACTAGTGGGACTATAGCAAAGTCCAATAGCCACGTATAGGATGCCACTAGGTACACTGAGTGTTTGCTAGTATAATGGCTTACTTATAATTAGTTGGAGTGTGCAACGCAGGCAGATGCGCTCTGCAAATGTCTTGGCACTAGTGGGACTATAGCAAGGTCCAATAGCCACGTATAGGATGCCACTAGGTACACTGAGTGTTTGCTAGTATAATGGCTTACTTATAATTAGTTGGAGTGTGCAACGCAGGCAGATGCGCTCTGCAAATGTCTTGGCACTAGTGGGACTATAGCAAAGTCCAATAGCCACGTATAGGATGCCATTAGGTACACTGAGTGTTTGCTAGTATAATGGTTAAGTTAAAATTAGTTGGAGTGTGCAACGCAGGCAGATGCGCTCTGCAAATGTCTTGGCACTAGTGGGACTATAGCAAAGTCCAATAGCCACGTATAGGATGCCACTAGGTACACTGAGTGTTTGCTAGTAAAATTGCTTAGTTTAAAAAAGTTGGAGTGTGCAATGCAGGCAGACGTGCTCTGCAAATGTCTTTGCACTAGTGGGACTATAGCAAAGTCCAATAGCCACGTATAGGATGCCACTAGGTACACTGAGTGTTTGCTAGTATAATGGCTTACTTATAATTAGTTGGAGTGTGCAACGCAGGCAGATGCGCTCTGCAAATGTCTTGGCACTAGTGGGACTATAGCAAAGTCCAATAGCCACGTATAGGATGCCACTAGGTACACTGAGTGTTTGCTAGTATAATGGCTAAGTTAAAATTAGTTGGAGTGTGCAACGCAGGCAGATGCGCTCTGCAAATGTCTTGGCACTAGTGGGACTATAGCAAAGTCCAATAGCCACGTATAGGATGCCACTAGGTACACTGAGTGTTTGCTAGTATAATGGCTTACTTATAATTAGTTGGAGTGTGCAACGCAGGCAGATGCGCTCTGCAAATGTCTTGGCACTAGTGGGACTATAGCAAAGTCCAATAGCCACGTATAGGATGCCACTAGGTACACTGAGTGTTTGCTAGTATAATGGCTTACTTATAATTAGTTGGAGTGTGCAACGCAGGCAGATGCGCTCTGCAAATGTCTTGGCACTAGTGGGACTATAGCAAAGTCCAATAGCCACAGATAGGATGCCACTAGGTACACTGAGTGTTTGCTAGTATAATGGCTTACTTATAATTAGTTGGAGTGTGCAACGCAGGCAGATGCGCTCTGCAAATGTCTTGGCACTAGTGGGACTATAGCAAGGTCCAATAGCCACGTTTAGGATGCCACTAGGTACACTGAGTGTTTGCTAGTATAATGGCTTACTTATAATTAGTTGGAGTGTGCAACGCAGGCAGATGCGCTCTGCAAATGTCTTGGCACTAGTGGGACTATAGCAAAGTCCAATAGCCACGTATAGGATGCCACTAGGTACACTGAGTGTTTGCTAGTATAATGGCTTACTTATAATTAGTTGGAGTGTGCAACGCAGGCAGATGCGCTCTGCAAATGTCTTGGCACTAGTGGGACTATAGCAAGGTCCAATAGCCACGTATAGGATGCCACTAGGTACACTGAGTGTTTGCTAGTATAATGGCTTACTTATAATTAGTTGGAGTGTGAAACGCAGGCAGATGCGCTCTGCAAATGTCTTGGCACTAGTGGGACTATAGCAAAGTCCAATAGCCACGTATAGGATGCCACTAGGTACACTGAGTGTTTTCTAGTATAATGGTTAAGTTAAAATTAGTTGGAGTGTGCAACGCAGGCAGATGCGCTCTGCAAATGTCTTGGCACTAGTGGGACTATAGCAAAGTCCAATAGCCACGTATAGGATGCCACTAGGTACACTGAGTGTTTGCTAGTAAAATTGCTTAGTTTAAAAAAGTTGGAGTGTGCAATGCAGGCAGACGTGCTCTGCAAATGTCTTTGCACTAGTGGGACTATAGCAAAGTCCAATAGCCACGTATAGGATGCCACTAGGTACACTGAGTGTTTGCTAGTATAATGGCTTACTTATAATTAGTTGGAGTGTGCAACGCAGGCAGATGCGCTCTGCAAATGTCTTGGCACTAGTGGGACTATAGCAAGGTCCAATAGCCACGTATAGGATGCCACTAGGTACACTGAGTGTTTGCTAGTATAATGGCTTACTTATAATTAGTTGGAGTGTGCAACGCAGGCAGATGCGCTCTGCAAATGTCTTGGCACTAGTGGGACTATAGCAAAGTCCAATAGCCACAGATAGGATGCCACTAGGTACACTGAGTGTTTGCTAGTATAATGGACCTGACATTACCTCTCTACTAACCAGAATCCCACAATGTCTGTCTGCTATTTCATCCTTCTTCTCTGTGCGATTCCTAAAACTTAACATGGACAAAACAGAATTCATTGTCTTTCCTCCTCCTCACTCATCTCCTCCAACAAGCCTTTCCATCAAACTCGATGGTTGCTTACTCTCCCCAGTCTCACAAGCTCGTTGCCTTGGAGTGACCCTCGACTCTGCTCTATCCTTCAAGCCACACATCCAAGCCCTCTTCACCTCATGCCGATTACAACTCAAAAACATCTCCCGGATCCGTGCTTTCCTTAACCAAGAATCAGCAAAAACATTAGTGCATGCCCTCATCATCTCCCGCCTCGACTACTGCAACCTCCTGCTCTCTGGCCTCCCTTCCAACACTCTTGCACCCCTCCAATCTATCCTAAACTCTGCGGCCCGCTTAATCCACCTCTCCCCTCGCTACTCCCCAGCCTCGCCACTCTGCCAATCCCTTCACTGGCTTCCCATCACCCAACGACTCCAGTTCAAAACACTAACCATGACATACAAAGCCATGCACAACCTGTCTCCTCCCTACATCTGTGACCTAGTCTCCCGGTACCTACCTGCACGCAACCTCAGATCCTCACAAGATCTCCTTCTCTGCTCCTCCCTTATCTCCTCTTCCCACAATCGCGTACAAGATTTCTCCCGTGCATCCCCCATACTTTGGAATGCTCTACCTCAGCACATCAGACTCTCCCCTACCGTGGAAAGCTTCAAGAGGAACCTCAAGACCCACCTCTTCCAACAAGCCTATAACCTACAACAGCCCTCAGTCCAGTAGACCACTGCGCAACCAGCTCTGTCCTCACCTATTGTACCATCACCCATTCCCTGTAGACTGTAAGCCCTCGCGGGCAGGGTCCTCTCTCCTCCTGTACCAGTCTGTTATGTACTGTTAATGATTGTTGTACGTATACCCTTTCACTTGTAAAGCGCCATGGAATAAATGGCGCTATAATAATAAATAATAATAATAATAATAATAATGGCTTACTTATAATTAGTTGGAGTGTGCAACGCAGGCAGATGCGCTCTGCAAATGTCTTGGCACTAGTGGGACTATAGCAAGGTCCAATAGCCACGTATAGGATGCCACTAGGTACACTGAGTGTTTGCTAGTATAATGGCTTACTTATAATTAGTTGGAGTGTGCAACGCAGGCAGATGCGCTCTGCAAATGTCTTGGCACTAGTGGGACTATAGCAAGGTCCAATAGCCACGTATAGGATGCCACTAGGTACACTGAGTGTTTGCTAGTATAATGGCTTACTTATAATTAGTTGGAGTGTGCAACGCAGGCAGATGCGCTCTGCAAATGTCTTGGCACTAGTGGGACTATAGCAAGGTCCAATAGCCACGTATAGGATGCCACTAGGTACACTGAGTGTTTGCTAGTATAATGGCTTACTTATAATTAGTTGGAGTGTGCAACGCAGGCAGATGCGCTCTGCAAATGTCTTGGCACTAGTGGGACTATAGCAAAGTCCAATAGCCACAGATAGGATGCCACTAGGTACACTGAGTGTTTGCTAGTATAATGGCTTACTTATAATTAGTTGGAGTGTGCAACGCAGGCAGATGCGCTCTGCAAATGTCTTGGCACTAGTGGGACTATAGCAAAGTCCAATAGCCACGTATAGGATGCCACTAGGTACACTGAGTGTTTGCTAGTAAAATTGCTTAGTTTAAAAAAGTTGGAGTGTGCAATGCAGGCAGACGTGCTCTGCAAATGTCTTTGCACTAGTGGGACTATAGCAAAGTCCAATAGCCACGTATAGGATGCCACTAGGTACACTGAGTGTTTGCTAGTATAATGGCTAAGTTAAAATTAGTTGGAGTGTGCAACGCAGGCAGATGCGCTCTGCAAATGTCTTGGCACTAGTGGGACTATAGCAAAGTCCAATAGCCACGTATAGGATGCCACTAGGTACACTGAGTGTTTGCTAGTATAATGGCTTACTTATAATTAGTTGGAGTGTGCAACGCAGGCAGATGCGCTCTGCAAATGTCTTGGCACTAGTGGGACTATAGCAAAGTCCAATAGCCACGTATAGGATGCCACTAGGTACACTGAGTGTTTGCTAGTATAATGGCTAAGTTAAAATTAGTTGGAGTGTGGAACGCAGGCAGATGCGCTCTGCAAATGTCTTGGCACTAGTGGGACTATAGCAAAGTCCAATAGCCACGTATAGGATGCCACTAGGTACACTGAGTGTTTGCTAGTATAATGGCTTACTTATAATTAGTTGGAGTGTGCAACGCAGGCAGATGCGCTCTGCAAATGTCTTGGCACTAGTGGGACTATAGCAAAGTCCAATAGCCACGTATAGGATGCCACTAGGTACACTGAGTGTTTGCTAGTATAATGGCTTACTTATAATTAGTTGGAGTGTGCAACGCAGGCAGATGCGCTCTGCAAATGTCTTGGCACTAGTGGGACTATAGCAAAGTCCAATAGCCACAGATAGGATGCCACTAGGTACACTGAGTGTTTGCTAGTATAATGGCTTACTTATAATTAGTTGGAGTGTGCAACGCAGGCAGATGCGCTCTGCAAATGTCTTGGCACTAGTGGGACTATAGCAAGGTCCAATAGCCACGTATAGGATGCCACTAGGTACACTGAGTGTTTGCTAGTATAATGGCTTACTTATAATTAGTTGGAGTGTGCAACGCAGGCAGATGCGCTCTGCAAATGTCTTGGCACTAGTGGGACTATAGCAAAGTCCAATAGCCACGTATAGGATGCCACTAGGTACACTGAGTGTTTGCTAGTATAATGGCTTACTTATAATTAGTTGGAGTGTGCAACGCAGGCAGATGCGCTCTGCAAATGTCTTGGCACTAGTGGGACTATAGCAAGGTCCAATAGCCACGTATAGGATGCCACTAGGTACACTGAGTGTTTGCTAGTATAATGGCTTACTTATAATTAGTTGGAGTGTGCAACGCAGGCAGATGCGCTCTGCAAATGTCTTGGCACTAGTGGGACTATAGCAAAGTCCAATAGCCACGTATAGGATGCCACTAGGTACACTGAGTGTTTGCTAGTAAAATTGCTTAGTTTAAAAAAGTTGGAGTGTGCAATGCAGGCAGACGTGCTCTGCAAATGTCTTTGCACTAGTGGGACTATAGCAAAGTCCAATAGCCACGTATAGGATGCCACTAGGTACACTGAGTGTTTGCTAGTATAATGGCTAAGTTAAAATTAGTTGGAGTGTGCAACGCAGGCAGATGCGCTCTGCAAATGTCTTGGCACTAGTGGGACTATAGCAAAGTCCAATAGCCACGTATAGGATGCCACTAGGTACACTGAGTGTTTGCTAGTATAATGGCTTACTTATAATTAGTTGGAGTGTGCAACGCAGGCAGATGCGCTCTGCAAATGTCTTGGCACTAGTGGGACTATAGCAAAGTCCAATAGCCACGTATAGGATGCCACTAGGTACACTGAGTGTTTGCTAGTATAATGGCTAAGTTAAAATTAGTTGGAGTGTGCAACGCAGGCAGATGCGCTCTGCAAATGTCTTGGCACTAGTGGGACTATAGCAAAGTCCAATAGCCACGTATAGGATGCCACTAGGTACACTGAGTGTTTGCTAGTATAATGGCTTACTTATAATTAGTTGGAGTGTGCAACGCAGGCAGATGCGCTCTGCAAATGTCTTGGCACTAGTGGGACTATAGCAAAGTCCAATAGCCACGTATAGGATGCCACTAGGTACACTGAGTGTTTGCTAGTATAATGGCTTACTTATAATTAGTTGGAGTGTGCAACGCAGGCAGATGCGCTCTGCAAATGTCTTGGCACTAGTGGGACTATAGCAAAGTCCAATAGCCACAGATAGGATGCCACTAGGTACACTGAGTGTTTGCTAGTATAATGGCTTACTTATAATTAGTTGGAGTGTGCAACGCAGGCAGATGCGCTCTGCAAATGTCTTGGCACTAGTGGGACTATAGCAAGGTCCAATAGCCACGTATAGGATGCCACTAGGTACACTGAGTGTTTGCTAGTATAATGGCTTACTTATAATTAGTTGGAGTGTGCAACGCAGGCAGATGCGCTCTGCAAATGTCTTGGCACTAGTGGGACTATAGCAAAGTCCAATAGCCACGTATAGGATGCCACTAGGTACACTGAGTGTTTGCTAGTATAATGGCTTACTTATAATTAGTTGGAGTGTGCAACGCAGGCAGATGCGCTCTGCAAATGTCTTGGCACTAGTGGGACTATAGCAAGGTCCAATAGCCACGTATAGGATGCCACTAGGTACACTGAGTGTTTGCTAGTATAATGGCTTACTTATAATTAGTTGGAGTGTGCAACGCAGGCAGATGCGCTCTGCAAATGTCTTGGCACTAGTGGGACTATAGCAAAGTCCAATAGCCACGTATAGGATGCCATTAGGTACACTGAGTGTTTGCTAGTATAATGGTTAAGTTAAAATTAGTTGGAGTGTGCAACGCAGGCAGATGCGCTCTGCAAATGTCTTGGCACTAGTGGGACTATAGCAAAGTCCAATAGCCACGTATAGGATGCCACTAGGTACACTGAGTGTTTGCTAGTAAAATTGCTTAGTTTAAAAAAGTTGGAGTGTGCAATGCAGGCAGACGTGCTCTGCAAATGTCTTTGCACTAGTGGGACTATAGCAAAGTCCAATAGCCACGTATAGGATGCCACTAGGTACACTGAGTGTTTGCTAGTATAATGGCTTACTTATAATTAGTTGGAGTGTGCAACGCAGGCAGATGCGCTCTGCAAATGTCTTGGCACTAGTGGGACTATAGCAAAGTCCAATAGCCACGTATAGGATGCCACTAGGTACACTGAGTGTTTGCTAGTATAATGGCTAAGTTAAAATTAGTTGGAGTGTGCAACGCAGGCAGATGCGCTCTGCAAATGTCTTGGCACTAGTGGGACTATAGCAAAGTCCAATAGCCACGTATAGGATGCCACTAGGTACACTGAGTGTTTGCTAGTATAATGGCTTACTTATAATTAGTTGGAGTGTGCAACGCAGGCAGATGCGCTCTGCAAATGTCTTGGCACTAGTGGGACTATAGCAAAGTCCAATAGCCACGTATAGGATGCCACTAGGTACACTGAGTGTTTGCTAGTATAATGGCTTACTTATAATTAGTTGGAGTGTGCAACGCAGGCAGATGCGCTCTGCAAATGTCTTGGCACTAGTGGGACTATAGCAAAGTCCAATAGCCACAGATAGGATGCCACTAGGTACACTGAGTGTTTGCTAGTATAATGGCTTACTTATAATTAGTTGGAGTGTGCAACGCAGGCAGATGCGCTCTGCAAATGTCTTGGCACTAGTGGGACTATAGCAAGGTCCAATAGCCACGTTTAGGATGCCACTAGGTACACTGAGCGTTTGCTAGTATAATGGCTTACTTATAATTAGTTGGAGTGTGCAACGCAGGCAGATGCGCTCTGCAAATGTCTTGGCACTAGTGGGACTATAGCAAAGTCCAATAGCCACGTATAGGATGCCACTAGGTACACTGAGTGTTTGCTAGTATAATGGCTTACTTATAATTAGTTGGAGTGTGCAACGCAGGCAGATGCGCTCTGCAAATGTCTTGGCACTAGTGGGACTATAGCAAGGTCCAATAGCCACGTATAGGATGCCACTAGGTACACTGAGTGTTTGCTAGTATAATGGCTTACTTATAATTAGTTGGAGTGTGAAACGCAGGCAGATGCGCTCTGCAAATGTCTTGGCACTAGTGGGACTATAGCAAAGTCCAATAGCCACGTATAGGATGCCACTAGGTACACTGAGTGTTTTCTAGTATAATGGTTAAGTTAAAATTAGTTGGAGTGTGCAACGCAGGCAGATGCGCTCTGCAAATGTCTTGGCACTAGTGGGACTATAGCAAAGTCCAATAGCCACGTATAGGATGCCACTAGGTACACTGAGTGTTTGCTAGTAAAATTGCTTAGTTTAAAAAAGTTGGAGTGTGCAATGCAGGCAGACGTGCTCTGCAAATGTCTTTGCACTAGTGGGACTATAGCAAAGTCCAATAGCCACGTATAGGATGCCACTAGGTACACTGAGTGTTTGCTAGTATAATGGCTTACTTATAATTAGTTGGAGTGTGCAACGCAGGCAGATGCGCTCTGCAAATGTCTTGGCACTAGTGGGACTATAGCAAGGTCCAATAGCCACGTATAGGATGCCACTAGGTACACTGAGTGTTTGCTAGTATAATGGCTTACTTATAATTAGTTGGAGTGTGCAACGCAGGCAGATGCGCTCTGCAAATGTCTTGGCACTAGTGGGACTATAGCAAAGTCCAATAGCCACAGATAGGATGCCACTAGGTACACTGAGTGTTTGCTAGTATAATGGACCTGACATTACCTCTCTACTAACCAGAATCCCACAATGTCTGTCTGCTATTTCATCCTTCTTCTCTGTGCGATTCCTAAAACTTAACATGGACAAAACAGAATTCATTGTCTTTCCTCCTCCTCACTCATCTCCTCCAACAAGCCTTTCCATCAAACTCGATGGTTGCTTACTCTCCCCAGTCTCACAAGCTCGTTGCCTTGGAGTGACCCTCGACTCTGCTCTATCCTTCAAGCCACACATCCAAGCCCTCTTCACCTCATGCCGATTACAACTCAAAAACATCTCCCGGATCCGTGCTTTCCTTAACCAAGAATCAGCAAAAACATTAGTGCATGCCCTCATCATCTCCCGCCTCGACTACTGCAACCTCCTGCTCTCTGGCCTCCCTTCCAACACTCTTGCACCCCTCCAATCTATCCTAAACTCTGCGGCCCGCTTAATCCACCTCTCCCCTCGCTACTCCCCAGCCTCGCCACTCTGCCAATCCCTTCACTGGCTTCCCATCACCCAACGACTCCAGTTCAAAACACTAACCATGACATACAAAGCCATGCACAACCTGTCTCCTCCCTACATCTGTGACCTAGTCTCCCGGTACCTACCTGCACGCAACCTCAGATCCTCACAAGATCTCCTTCTCTGCTCCTCCCTTATCTCCTCTTCCCACAATCGCGTACAAGATTTCTCCCGTGCATCCCCCATACTTTGGAATGCTCTACCTCAGCACATCAGACTCTCCCCTACCGTGGAAAGCTTCAAGAGGAACCTCAAGACCCACCTCTTCCAACAAGCCTATAACCTACAACAGCCCTCAGTCCAGTAGACCACTGCGCAACCAGCTCTGTCCTCACCTATTGTACCATCACCCATTCCCTGTATACTGTAAGCCCTCGCGGGCAGGGTCCTCTCTCCTCCTGTACCAGTCTGTTATGTACTGTTAATGATTGTTGTACGTATACCCTTTCACTTGTAAAGCGCCATGGAATAAATGGCGCTATAATAATAAATAATAATAATAATAATAATAATGGCTTACTTATAATTAGTTGGAGTGTGCAACGCAGGCAGATGCGCTCTGCAAATGTCTTGGCACTAGTGGGACTATAGCAAGGTCCAATAGCCACGTATAGGATGCCACTAGGTACACTGAGTGTTTGCTAGTATAATGGCTTACTTATAATTAGTTGGAGTGTGCAACGCAGGCAGATGCGCTCTGCAAATGTCTTGGCACTAGTGGGACTATAGCAAAGTCCAATAGCCACAGATAGGATGCCACTAGGTACACTGAGTGTTTGCTAGTATAATGGACCTGACATTACCTCTCTACTAACCAGAATCCCACAATGTCTGTCTGCTATTTCATCCTTCTTCTCTGTGCGATTCCTAAAACTTAACATGGACAAAACAGAATTCATTGTCTTTCCTCCTCCTCACTCATCTCCTCCAACAAGCCTTTCCATCAAACTCGATGGTTGCTTACTCTCCCCAGTCTCACAAGCTCGTTGCCTTGGAGTGACCCTCGACTCTGCTCTATCCTTCAAGCCACACATCCAAGCCCTCTTCACCTCATGCCGATTACAACTCAAAAACATCTCCCGGATCCGTGCTTTCCTTAACCAAGAATCAGCAAAAACATTAGTGCATGCCCTCATCATCTCCCGCCTCGACTACTGCAACCTCCTGCTCTCTGGCCTCCCTTCCAACACTCTTGCACCCCTCCAATCTATCCTAAACTCTGCGGCCCGCTTAATCCACCTCTCCCCTCGCTACTCCCCAGCCTCGCCACTCTGCCAATCCCTTCACTGGCTTCCCATCACCCAACGACTCCAGTTCAAAACACTAACCATGACATACAAAGCCATGCACAACCTGTCTCCTCCCTACATCTGTGACCTAGTCTCCCGGTACCTACCTGCACGCAACCTCAGATCCTCACAAGATCTCCTTCTCTGCTCCTCCCTTATCTCCTCTTCCCACAATCGCGTACAAGATTTCTCCCGTGCATCCCCCATACTTTGGAATGCTCTACCTCAGCACATCAGACTCTCCCCTACCGTGGAAAGCTTCAAGAGGAACCTCAAGACCCACCTCTTCCAACAAGCCTATAACCTACAACAGCCCTCAGTCCAGTAGACCACTGCGCAACCAGCTCTGTCCTCACCTATTGTACCATCACCCATTCCCTGTAGACTGTAAGCCCTCGCGGGCAGGGTCCTCTCTCCTCCTGTACCAGTCTGTTATGTACTGTTAATGATTGTTGTACGTATACCCTTTCACTTGTAAAGCGCCATGGAATAAATGGCGCTATAATAATAAATAATAATAATAATTATAATAATGGCTTACTTATAATTAGTTGGAGTGTGCAACGCAGGCAGATGCGCTCTGCAAATGTCTTGGCACTAGTGGGACTATAGCAAGGTCCAATAGCCACGTATAGGATGCCACTAGGTACACTGAGTGTTTGCTAGTATAATGGCTTACTTATAATTAGTTGGAGTGTGCAACGCAGGCAGATGCGCTCTGCAAATGTCTTGGCACTAGTGGGACTATAGCAAGGTGCAATAGCCACGTATAGGATGCCACTAGGTACACTGAGTGTTTGCTAGTATAATGGCTTACTTATAATTAGTTGGAGTGTGCAACGCAGGCAGATGCGCTCTGCAAATGTCTTGGCACTAGTGGGACTATAGCAAAGTCCAATAGCCACAGATAGGATGCCACTAGGTACACTGAGTGTTTGCTAGTATAATGGCTTACTTATAATTAGTTGGAGTGTGCAACGCAGGCAGATGCGCTCTGCAAATGTCTTGGCACTAGTGGGACTATAGCAAAGTCCAATAGCCACGTATAGGATGCCACTAGGTACACTGAGTGTTTGCTAGTAAAATTGCTTAGTTTAAAAAAGTTGGAGTGTGCAATGCAGGCAGACGTGCTCTGCAAATGTCTTTGCACTAGTGGGACTATAGCAAAGTCCAATAGCCACAGATAGGATGCCACTAGGTACACTGAGTGTTTGCTAGTATAATGGCTTACTTATAATTAGTTGGAGTGTGCAACGCAGGCAGATGCGCTCTGCAAATGTCTTGGCACTAGTGGGACTATAGCAAAGTCCAATAGCCACGTATAGGATGCCACTAGGTACACTGAGTGTTTGCTAGTATAATGGCTAAGTTAAAATTAGTTGGAGTGTGCAACGCAGGCAGATGCGCTCTGCAAATGTCTTGGCACTAGTGGGACTATAGCAAAGTCCAATAGCCACGTATAGGATGCCACTAGGTACACTGAGTGTTTGCTAGTAAAATTGCTTAGTTTAAAAAAGTTGGAGTGTGCAATGCAGGCAGACGTGCTCTGCAAATGTCTTTGCACTAGTGGGACTATAGCAAAGTCCAATAGCCACAGATAGGATGCCACTAGGTACACTGAGTGTTTGCTAGTATAATGGCTTAGTTATAATGAGTTGGAGTGTGCAGAGGACAGGAGGGTACAGTGGCAGGATTGTGGTGCTCTGGGTAGAGGAATGGAAGCCTGCCTTTCTATTCCCTCCTAATGGTGAAATGCAGGGAGGAAATCCCTGACCTTGGCTACACAGATGCTGTTGCTGTTTGCAGGACCTGTCACCTATGGCTCTCTGACCCTGCCGGTTTGAGTCCTTAAAAGGACTGCTATAAAGTGCTCTCCCTATGCTGTCTAACGCTGTGTATGCAGCGCATACAGCTGTATCGGCTATAGGACTCAGGAGGACGGAGCTGCGACAGTGATGTCTGACACCAAAGACGCAGAAGGCAGATAATGGCGTCCGTGAAGAAAATGTCCGGTTTTATAATGCAGGGACATGTGACATGCAGATCCTATCACACATGCCGTTGCTTCTCTGGCTCAAAGTCAACTTAGCTGTGTGTGTGTCTGTGATTGGCTGACATGCTGGCCCGCCCCACAAGACGCGCGCACTTAGGGAAGGAAGACAAGAAAAAAAAAAAAAAATGGCGATCGCCATTATAGAAACAGCAGTGATCTGAAGGCGCTGTTCACGCACACTATACACTGAAATGTGATAATAGTTTGATTCACAGAGTGACTTACACTATTACAGCAGAAACCAAGCTATGATTTAGCTGTTTTTTGGCTGCTAGAACCGTTCTCGAACGTTTCTAGAACTATCGAGCTTTTGCAAAAAGCTCGAGTTCTAGTTCGATCTAGAACATGCCCCAAAATCACTCGAGCCTAGAACTGGAGAACCACGAACCACGAACCGCGCTCAACTCTATCCAGGAGCTTTGGTTCCCTGAGTTTCCAATAGCAAATGTCTAGAAAAAACTCTGTCCATTGGCACAACTCAGCAAGAAAACGAGAAGACCGAGAAGATATATTTCATTTATCTTAATGCCACCTTCTTAACAGCACTAAACCCTTCTATTATGTCCCTTAGCCTTTTGAGCTTATCCTCTGGTAAGCGGAAGACCATGCCTCTGGTATCGATCTCAGTGCCTAAAAACTGTATTATAGTAGCCAATCAGAATACAAAAGGATGCATAGGAAGCGTGACTTTATTTCAATATTTTAAAACAATCCAATAAAATGAAGAAAAGTCACTCATACAAGATCCACAGAAGTTGTATAATACATACATAAATCAAAACACTATAAGGCCTGTTTCACACGTCAGTGATTCTGGTACGTTTGTGCTTTTTTTTAAACATAACAGAATCACTGAGATACGCAGATCCATTATAATGAATGGGTCTGCTCACACATCAGTGATTTTTCACTGCACGTGTCTCCGTGCGGCGTACCCGCGTGTCCGTGATTGCTGCACGGAGACATGTCCATTTTTTTCTGGCATCACTGATAGGATGTCCATAAGGTGGCAGCAGAGCATAACAGAAAAAGGTGCCTATTGTGCACTGAAAAGACCCAATGTGATGCACCAGACATATAGAGCCCTAATGGATTCACAAATATAAGATATATCATGAATGACTACTGCATAATGAACGCTAGCATGAAAAAAGAAAGGAATCCATAAAAATAAATAATAAATGGTGCACATATGTTAGAGCCCCACCGAAGGACAAAAAAAGTCTGATGGAAATAGAGAGCATATAGGAACAATAAGAATGTGCAACAGAGAGGAAGGTGAGAATGCAGGATCAATCACTGCCTGTCAGATATTAATAATCAGGGAAATAACTCTGGAGCAGACGCACAAATTAGGGTCTTACCTGGTAAGGTAACAAATAATTAATAGTAGTTGCACTCACCTATTAAGGTTGTGCCAGTCACAACCCCTAAATGCACGTTACAAATGGCGACAGCCGCAGCCCCTAGTAGAAGAGCAATAACGTATAGGAGGAAAATCGGGTGCGTGCCGCGCTGTCACCAAAGGAAACTGATGTTAATTATTTCATCTCTTTATTCTTTTTTCCGGTCAATGTGTTTCAGAGATCACTGTCTCCTTCATCAGGGCAAAAAAAGAACAGTATGCAATCAAAGGAGGAAGAACCTCTATATATACACATATGGAGCTACGTCAGAGGACTGACTGCTGTATTTCAAATACTGCCGGGATGGTCAACTGTTACAATACCGGCCATAAAAGTTCTCAAGTGATATATTGAGAAACATTTATAAAATCACTGGGGTATAGTGTTTCAAATTTCATCAGCTTTTTGAGACAAAAATCAGAAAAAGAAGAAGAAGAAGGACAAAATGAAAAAAAGAAAAAAAAGAAGAAAAAAAAAACAAAAAGGGAGCATTGAGCTCCAGACCCTGTATTGAGTCTTAGAAGTGTAGTGACAAGTGCATCTGTCCACAACCCTGTAAGGGTGAACGGGATGACGGACAAGAAAAATTATGTTCGTGGCAAAAAATGGTGGTGTTGCTATATAAAATTGCATTAAGAATAAAGAAAGGAAAAATTTCTTTATAAAAGTAGTGAAGAAAAAAGTGGAAAAAAGGGGAGTGTAAGCCATTTTACTAATAAATAGTGATGAGCGAGCATGCTTGTTACTACTCGGTACTCGCACGAGTATCACTGTACTCGGTCTACTCGACGGGGACCGAGTAATCTCGCGATACTCGTGCTGTACTCGTGGTCTTCATCCCTGCATGTTGGCGCTCTTTTGAGAGCCAGCCCTCATGCAGGGATTGGCTGGCAGACCACTGCAATGCCACAGCCCTGTTAGTTGTGGAATTGCAGTGATTGGCCGGCCTGCACAGCGTGACCGAGCCTTTATACCGGCGGGCGCGCTGTGCTCTGCTCACAGCTATCCAGACAGTCAGTGCAGGGAGAGGGTCGCTGCTTCAGGGAAAGGTTTGCGGCCCTTTATAGCTATTTCCGTAGCAGGGCTGCAAACAGTGTGACCAAAAGTCCTTCTCAGGACTATTCTAGTTGTATACAGGCAGGCAGGGTATAGCCAGGTCGGAGTACAGTAGCAGAGTCCTTCTCAGGACTATTGTTGCTGTATACAGGCAGGGTATAGCCAGGTTGGAATACAGGCTAGTGACCAAAAGAGTCCTTGTCAGGACTATTGTAGCAGTATACAGGCAGGCAGGCAGGCAGGCAGGCAGGGTATATAGCCATTCCTAGTGGTGACCATATACCAGCCTTCATCATATCTGGGGCTGGTGTACACAGTCTAAAACAGTCCTGATAGTGTCAGACTTCTCAGCAATTGTCGCTCCTAAAACCTGTTAGGTTCTTAGTGCGTCCGTGCTTGCATTTAAAAACCGCACGTGTGTGCCTGTCGGTGGCAGCGTACAGGTGCACTTGTGTGCGTTTTTACCAAACTATTATATAACGCACAAGTGTAGTGTATAATACACGTCAGTCAGCAGTGGCTGATAGTGTCAGAGTTCTCGTCATTAATTTTTGCTCCTAAAACCTGTGTTAGGTTCTTAGTGCGTCCGTGCTTGCATTTAAAAACCGCACGTGTGTGCCTGTCGGTGGCAGCGTACAGGTGCACTTGTGTGCGTTTTTACCAAACTATTATATAACGCACAAGTGTAGTGTATAATACACGTCAGTCAGCAGTGGCTGATAGTGTCAGAGTTCTCGTCATTAATTTTTGCTCCTAAAACCTGTGTTAGGTTCTTAGTGCGTCCGTGCTTGCATTTAAAAACCGCACGTGTGTGCCTGTCGGTGGCAGCGTACAGGTGCACTTGTGTGCGTTTTTACCAAACTATTATATAACGCACAAGTGTAGTGTATAATACACGTCAGTCAGCAGTGGCTGATAGTGTCAGAGTTCTCGTCATTAATTTTTGCTCCTAAAACCTGTGTTAGGTTCTTAGTGCGTCCGTGCTTGCATTTAAAAACCGCACGTGTGTGCCTGTCGGTGGCAGCGTACAGGTGCACTTGTGTGCGTTTTTACCAAACTATTATATAACGCACAAGTGTAGTGTATAATACACGTCAGTCAGCAGTGGCTGATAGTGTCAGAGTTCTCGTCATTAATTTTTGCTCCTAAAACCTGTTAGGTTCTTAGTGCGTCCGTGCTTGCATTTAAAAACCGCACGTGTGTGCCTGTCGGTGGCAGCGTACAGGTGCACTTGTGTGCGTTTTTACCAAACTATTATATAACGCACAAGTGTAGTGTATAATACACGTCAGTCAGCAGTGGCTGATAGTGTCAGAGTTCTCATCATTAATTTTTGCTCCTAAAACCTGTTAGGTTCTTAGTGCGTCCGTGCTTGCATTTAAAAACCGCACGTGTGTGCCTGTCGGTGGCAGCGTACAGGTGCACAATTTGCACAAACTTTGATATAACGCCCAAGTCTAGTGAATACACGTCAGCACAGCATTGCAAAATGCGCAAGGGCGTTGGCAAGGAACAAGGAAGTGGACGTGATGGTGGTGCAGGCAGAGGCCGAGGTCGTGGGCAAGCTCTAATTTTGCCACAACAAAGGGCCACATCTAGTCGCTCGCACGTCCTGTCCCAAATTCTTGGGGACCGCAGCAGTACACCGCTCTTGAACCAAGACCAGTGTCAACAGGTTGTTAGTTGGATAGCGGATAATGCTTCCAGTCAGATTGGCACCACCACAAACACTCTGTCTTCCACACGGTCAAGTGTCAGTAGCCGTGATACTGCACCGCACATTTCAGAACCTGATCCTCCTTCCTACCACAAGGCTGAGTACACGTCCTCGGACATTAATGATCTCACACTTGGACACTCGGAAGAGCTGTTCACGTTTCCATTCGCACATTCTGGCCTCTCGCCAGCTCATGTTGAAGTGGGTCATGAGGAGATCGTATGTACAGATGGCCAAATATTTGAGCAGCCACGTTCTCACGAAGTTGGCAACGTGTCTCAACAAGGGGTGGACGATGATGAGACACAATTGTCAGGAAGTCAGGAGGAGGAGCAGGGTGCGGAAGAGGAAGACGACGTGGTGGATGATCCAGTAACTGACCCAACCTGGCAGGAGGATATGCAGAGCGAGGACAGCAGTGCACAGGGGGAGGGAGGCGTAGCATCCCAACAGGCAGTAAGAAGCAGGGTGGTGGCTCCAGGCAGAAGTCAGGCAACCGTTCCCCGGAACAACAACACGACACAAGGTGCCTGTACAAATGTTAGGTCTTCCCGAGTCTGGCAGTTTTTTAAGTTGGATCCAGATGATTCTAAAAAGGCCATTTGCAACACCTGCCGTGCCAGCATCAGCAGGGGTACCAAAACTAGCAGCCTGACCACCACCAGCATGATCAGGCACATGTCAGCCAAGCACCCGACTTTGTGGGAAGTACAACAGAGTCGAGGAGCAGTGCTTGCTAATGTCACTGCTACGTCTTCGCTGGTTGTGCATGCGAGCCAATCCCCTGTCCATGCTGCCTGCGAACAAGCCTCCTCCGGTCCTGCACCTGCAGTTGCCTACTCAGAAATAACACCATCATCAAGCACGTCCTTGTCCCAGCGCAGCGTTCAGTTATCCATTCAGCAAACCTTTGAACGCAGGCGCAAATACACTGCCAACACCCCACATGCCACAGTTCTAAATGCTAACATTTCGCGACTGCTTGCGCTGGAAATGTTGCCTTTTAGGCTGGTGGAGACAGAAGCATTCCGCGACCTGATGGCGGCAGCTGTCCCACGTTACTCGGTCCCCAGCCGCCACTATTTCTCCCGGTGTGCCGTCCCCGCGTTGCATAACCACGTGTCACAAAACATCACACGTGCCCTGAACAACGCTGTTTCACCCAAAGTCCACCTAACCACAGACACATGGTGACGATTATCTCGAGAGTGCAAAGTAGCCAAATGAAACTTTTACTGGATTTCCACTTACTTTATCAAATCTCATCTCCACCACAGTTTGCATCTGTTATAGTTTTGGAGAAAATTGTGGTCATTTCATTTTTGCGCGAATGTGTTCAGATTCCTTTTTTATTGCCCTGCCTAAGGGCTATACTATAATACACCCACTTCCTGACAATGGACACTTCAGGTTTACAGGCCCTCATGCACGTCTCTATCCAGGGACAACGTGGAGCCTCCCAATTTTTGGCTGCCCTGCCTAAGGGCTATACTATAATACACCCACTTCCTGACAATGGACACTTAATGTTTTGAGGCCCTCATGCATGTCTCTATCCAGGGACAACGTGGAGCCTCCCAATTATTGGCTGCCCTGCCAAAGGGCTATACTACAAAAGACCCACTTCCTTCCAATGGGCACTTCAGGTTTACAGGCCCTCATGCACGTCTCTATCCAGGGACAACGTGGAGCCTCCCAATTTTTGGCTGCCCTGCCAAAGGGCTATACTACAAAAGACCCACTTCCTTCCAATGGGCACTTCAGGTTTACAGGCCCTCATGCACGTCTCTATCCAGGGACAACGTGGAGCCTCCCAATTTTTGGCTGCCCTGCCTAAGGGCTATACTATAATACACCCACTTCCTGACACTGGACACTTAATGTTTTGAGGCCCTCATGCACGTCTCTATCCAGGGACAACGTGGAGCCTCCCAATTTTTGGCTGCCCTGCCTAAGGGCTATACTACAATAGACCCACTTCCTTACAATGGGCACTTCAGGTTTACAGGCCATCATGCACATCTGTATGCAGGGGCATTGGTGAACCTCACAATTTTGGACTGCCCTGGCAAAGGAAAATACTACAAAGACTCAGTTCCTCAAAATGGGCACATTAGACTCAGAGGCCTTTATGTACGTCTCTTCTCAGGGACATCGGAGTGCCACACAATGTTTTACGTAAAATCTTTCATGTATTGATCTCAAAAAGTAACATACATTAGCTCTATCTCACTATTGGGTATGTGCCCTTAACATTTCCGCTATGAAAAATCATTTTGGTGTCATTTTGGAAGGTTTTCTGGTGAGTCCGTAAAAATGGCGTAAAACGCGGACAAAATTATTCACAGCTGTGACTTTTGAGTGATAAATGCTTCAAGGGGTCTTCCCCATGCTGTTGCCATGTCATTTGAGCACTCTTCAGAGACTTTTGTGCCATTTTTAGGGTTTCTACATGCTGCCGGTGGTCATTTCACAAAAATACTCGGGTCTCCCATAGGATAACATTGGGCTCGGTGCTCGGGCCGAGTACACGAGTATCTTGGGAGGCTCGGCCCGAGCTTCGAGCACCCGAGTTTTTTAGTACTCGCTCATCACTACTAATAAACCTAAAAAATAAAAATAAATTGAATAAAAATCATGAATGTTGTGTTATAACAGGAAATTCGGTGTAAGAATGAATATCCGGGATGAGAGTTCAGCGAATGAGTTATAGAAATTGTTACAAAAAGGAGTGTGTACGGTTTATGCGTAAATTTTCAGAATGCGTACATGAAAATTATATGTATGTGAGAATGTCCCCCATGCTTTGTAAAAAGTTATTTATGAAAATGTAAATAAGATATATAAAAATGCCTAATTATTTATAATTTATGAGAAAGATATATATGTATGGAAGAATGTTATAAGGTGTCCAAGAACCATAAAGAAAAAGGGTGCATATATAATGTTAGAGGTCTAGAGTTCCACCAGGCTATATCACCCCTAAAGAAATAGAAAGAAGACCTTACTACCTGTGTACCCCAAAAAAAGCTATATTTCTTAGCCAGGATTATGGTGGAGATATGCACAAGTGAAATAAGAATATAAAGTAATACAATAAGATTATAAAACCAATATGTGTGTAATACTATTGTATGTTTTGAGGATTTCGATAGCGTTAGGGCAATGACAACCAGAGACGAGTTTGTGGTACAAGATGTTTATAATATGTAACCACGGTAGATACACAGCGGAAATACACAAAACACATGAAAATACCTTTCTGAAACGGAGCGAAGGGGATTCCCGGGGCCACGCACCGGACTCCCCCAGGGAGACCACCAGAGCGAACCCCTATACAGGGACTGTCCGGCAATCAACCCCGGAAGGCCTAAATGCGCCGCAGCCGGGACACAAGGGGCAAGTGGTAAAGTCCAGAAGTGTCCGTACGGGATGAAAGTCCAGAATGGTTATGAGCCGGAAGAAACCGGGCAGACGTGCTGACCAAAGACGGCAGACGGAGTCCGGGCACAGCTTGAAGAAACCGGGTATGGTCCAGAGTCGGTCGGTAGACTTTCAGGAGGATCCAAAGGTAATCAAGAAGTAGCAGCAGCAGCAAAGCAGGAGCACACAGCAAGCCGTATACTCAGGCACTGGACTAGGCTTAGAGGCGGCCTTTTAAGCAGCTGGACAGGAAGTAGGGCAACAGAACATAAAACTCCATGTTAACCGAGGGCAAGCTCATGCAAAAAAGAGAACTGGAAAACCCGGAAACCTGACATTACTCCCCCCCCCAGAAACGGCCTCAGGACGGGTCAGGGCCTGGCTTGTCCGGGTACCGTCGATGAAACTGAGCGATCTTCCGGGGAGCTCGAATGTTACCCACCGGTTCCCAGGAATCGTCCTCGGGGGCGTACCCCTGCCAACGTACCAGATACTGAAGCCGACGACGATGGAGCCGGGAGTCAATAATGTCCTCAACCACGAACTGCTCCTCGCCGTCGACCATCACAGGCGGAGGAGGAGGCACGACACGACCATGAAACGTATTGGGAGAGACGGATTTGAGGAGAGAAACATGAAAGACCGGGTGTACCTTGAGATGGTGCGGTAACCACAGCCGACAGGCCACAGGGCTCACGATCCCGGTGATCTTAAATGGACCGATGAATTTTTGTCCCAGCTTCTGCGAAGGGACACCCAATCTCAGGTTCTTGGTGGACAACCATACAGAGTCCCCTACCTTATACATGGGTGCCGGTTTCCGGTGAGTGTCTGCCGACCTCTTGTAACGCTCCTGGGCCGTAGCCACACTGTCCTTTAGAACCTCCAGATTTTGTCGAAGCTCTGTCAATCTGTCCTCCACCGCAGGCACTGAGACCGCAACCGGTGACCTAGGCAAAATAGTCGGATGGTAACCCAAGTTAGCAAAAAAGGGCGTTACCTTAGTGGAGCTGCTCTGAGTGTTGTTATACGAGAACTCCGCCAACGGAAGCATCTTCAACCAATCGTCCTGCAGATGGCTGACATAACATCGAAGGTATTGTTCCAGGGTTTGATTGGTCCGTTCGGTTTGCCCATTTGTCTGAGGATGGTATGCAGAAGACAAACAGACATCAATCTGGAGTGCCGTACAAAACCCCTTCCAGAACCTAGACGTGAACTGCACGCCCCGGTCAGAGATGATCTCGTCTGGTACCCCATGCAATCGGAATACGTTCTGGATAACCAAATCCACTGTCTCTGCGGCTGAGGGAAGACCGGCACACGGAATAAAGTGAGCAGCTTTAGTCAACCGATCCACCACCACTAAAATGGTATTGTGACCGTCTGAGACGGGCAACTCCACAATAAAATCCATTGAGATAGACCCCCAAGGGCGAGATGGCACGGGTAACGGTTGGAGGAGTCCTGTAGGAGCCACACGAGGGACCTTGCACCGGGCACAAACCACACATGAGTGGACATAGTCCTTTACGTCCTTTAAACAGGTAGGCCACCAGAAGAAACGGTTCAGAAATTCCTGCGTCTTCTGTACCCCCCTATGACCAGCCAACACGGAGTCATGGACCAACTTGAGAACCCGAAGTCTTACGGCCTCCGGGACATAAATGCGTCGCTCTCTCAACCACACACCATTCCGAAGAACAAGAGTTACATCATTCGGGGGGGCAGCAAGAAATACGTCACCATCATAGGCCAGCTTGATGTCCTTCCACAAGTCCTGGTCCTGGATTACTCCAACGAAATTGGCATCCGATAACACGGTCTGAGACGGGGTTCCAGGCACGGAGTCCACGGCGTGGATTCGGGACAAGGCATCGGCTTTCCCATTACGTGAACCTGGACGGTATGTAACGACAAAATTGAACTGGTTAAGGAATAGGCTCCAACGGGCTTGCCGTGGAGACAGGCACCTGGCAGACTTAAGAAACTCCAGATTACGATGATCTGTGAGTACTATCACTTGCTGCGCGGCTCCCTGTAAGTGGTGTCTCCATTCCTTGAAGGCGGAAATAATCGCTAACAATTCTTTGTCCGCAATGTCATAGTTCCTTTCTGCAGGGGACAACCGGCGGGAAAAGAAAGCACACGGATGTAAGAGACTCTTGTCCCCAGTCCTTTGAGAAAGGATGGCCCCTAATGCGTAGTCGGAAGCGTCGACTTCCACGATAAAGGGAAGTGCGGGATTCGGATGTACCAATATAGGCGCTGAGGTAAAACAGACCTTGAGACGATGGAAGGCTTCCTGGGCCTGGGCGGACCACACAAACTTCTGTCCTTTCTTGGTTAACAGAGTGATGGGACGAACGATTTCTGAAAAATTACGGATAAAACGTCGGTAAAAGTTGGCAAAACCGACAAAGCGTTGTACCTCTTTGATGTTTCCCGGTTCCGGCCAGTCTAGAATCGCTTGTATTTTGCCAGACTCCATGTTCAGTCCCTGAGGAGAGATGACATAACCTAAGAATTGTATCTGTGAGCAATGGAATTCGCATTTCTCCAGTTTGATGTACAGGTGGTTTTCCCTCAGCCGGGTAAGTACGGTCTTGACGTGCTCCTGGTGTTCCTGTAGGGAATCAGAAAAGATTAGGATATCGTCCAGATAAATCACCATGAATTGGTCCATGATATCCCTAAAAATATCGTTAACTAGATGTTGGAAAGCCGCGGGAGCGTTACAAAGTCCAAAAGGCATCACTAGGTACTCAAAATGTCCATACCGACATCGGAACGCGGTCTTCCACTCGTCTCCGGGACGTATGCGGAGTAGATTGTATGCCCCACGGAGGTCCAATTTGGTGAATATTTTTGCCTGTTGGACCCTCTCCAATAGCTCAGGAATCAATGGTAACGGATACCGGTTCCGGATGGTTATTTTATTCAGTTCCCGGTAGTCAATACAGGGTCTTAGAGTCCCCTCTTTCTTTTTCACAAAAAAGATGGGTGCCCCTGCTGGTGAGGTAGACGGACGAATAAATCCCTTCGCCAGACTTTCATCAATGTAGTTTTTTAGTGCTTCTAGCTCAGGTGCCGCCAACGGGTAGACATGACCAAACGGGATCTCCGCCCCTGGGAGTAAGTCTATGGGGCAATCATACGGTCTATGCGGGGGAAGCCGATCGGCTTTTCTTTTGTCGCATATGTCCGCAAAGTCGTTATACACCGGGGGTAGAACAGGTACCTGTACAGTGCCCTCCGCATTCGGCGTTACTGGAACCGGAACAGTTGGACTAATGGTCGGAATACTCTGCGGTGGGAAGGATATTTCCTTAGTTTCCCAATCGATGACCGGATTTGTAGACCGTAGCCACGGAATACCTAAAATAATCGGAAAATGAGGAGAAGAAATTAGCATGAAAACAAGGGTCTCCTGCTGACCTGGCTTCATGACGCACTCTAGCGGTACGGTTTCCCGATCAACTGGTCCAGAGATTAACGGAGATCCGTCTACCGTCTCCATGGTAACCGGTGAGGCTCTTTGCTGAGTCCGGATACCGTGTTTCCTGGCAAAAGAGGAGTCCATGAAATTTCCCCCTGCCCCAGAATCTATCATTGCAGAGGTAGGTATTAGCTGTCCCTCCCACCGGATCTGAATGGGGAGCGAGCAATGGGTATATTTCCCTTCCGAGTCCTTCGGTGAGGTTGACATTACAGTCAAGGGAAATACCGCATCCAAGTGTCCACTTGCCTCAGAGATATCGGACTCTGCGTCCGTGTTGTCACACTCTGCCATGGCTGCCAATACCTTATTTGGGCGATTCGGACGTTTCGGGCAGTCGATCAAGAAATGGTCTGATTGACCGCAATAGAAACACAGACGCTCACGGAGCCGGTGTTCGCGACGTTCATTGGTCTCTCGCTTTTGCAGAGAGTCCACTTGCATAGGAACGTCCTCGGCCTCCCGTGGCGTCCTGAGAGCGGGTTCTCTGGAAGGAAATGCAAAGTTGTTTACACGGTTTACAGCTGCCCATTTTTCCTGTCTACGTTCCGTCAAGCGGGTATCAATACGCACACAGTGCTGGAGAAACAGTTCAAAATCCCCTGGAGATTCAGAACGAGCTAACTCGTCCTTGATGGTACCGGACAACCCCTTTCTGAAAACAGACAATAATGCATTGTTTCCCCAGTCGGTGTCTACCACTAACCTCTTGAACTCAGTGGCATATTCAACTACAGAACGCTTTCCCTGACGTAAGGAAAGGAGAGCCGATTCAGCGGTAGCACGGCGATTCGGATCATCAAACATCTGCGCCATTGCGGTCAGAAAATCATCTAGGTGATTTAAACGGATGTCCCGGTTCTCTATCATAGGATTAGCCCAAGCCAGTGCTTGTGAGGTTAATAACATAATTATACATAACACTTTGGACCGGTCAGAACGGTAATAATCAGCATGTACATCAAAAAACAGTATACATTGGTTCACAAATCCACGAAACTGACTACGGTCACCATTGAAACGGAATGGGGGTAACCTAGGCATACCGGCAGCTGATACGGACGTAGTGGGGCCGGCTTCCTGAGCCTCCACTCTGACTTGCAAGTCCTGTATAGCCGGACCCAGTACCTGGTGATCATGGCCCAGCTGTGCCTCCATATCTCTAAGTTTAGTCTGCACCACCTCCATCTCCTGCTGCAAGGAGTTAATCATAGAAAAGAGCTGATCTACTCCTCGTGTCTCAGTCATTGCCCCAGTGAAATCCTCTTGTGGCCTGAGTATAATGTAATACTATTGTATGTTTTGAGGATTTCGATAGCGTTAGGGCAATGACAGCCAGACACGAGTTTGTGGTACAAGATGTTTATGATATGTAACCATGGTAGATACACAACGGAAATACACAGTATAACAAACACATGAAAATACCTTTCTGAAACGGAGCGAAGGGGATTCCCGGGGCCACGCACCAGACTCCCCCAGGGAGACCACCAGAGCGAACCCCTATACAGGGACTGTCCGGCAATCAACCCCGGAAGGCCTAAATGCGCCGCAGCCGGGACACAAGGGGCAAGCGGTAAAGTCCAGAAGTGTCCGTACGGGATGAAAGTCCAGAATGGTTATGAACCGGAAGAAACCGGGCAGACGTGCTGACCAAAGACGGCAGACGGAGTCCGGGCACAGTTTGAAGAAACCGGGTGTGGTCCAGAGTCGGTCGGTAGATTTTCAGGAGGATCCAAAGGTAATCAAGTAGCAGCAGCAGCAAAGCAGGAGCACACAGCAAGCAGTATACTCAGGCACTGGACTAGGCTTAGAGGCGGCCTTTTAAGCAGCTGGACAGGAAGTAGGGCAACAGAACATAAAACTCCATGTTAACCGAGGGCAAGCTCTTTCAAAAGAGGACTGGAAAACCCGGAAACCTGACAATGTGTGCATTCATGCACCACCCGGTACGCTACCCTTGCCAAATTGCTCACTCTAGATCCCCACACGATCCATGAAGCCGTTCCCCCGGTCACACCGCCTGCTGCCGGTTCCCACTCATCCCTGGGGGAGTTAGGCGAGTGGTATCGAGAGCTACATGTCGGCACTGATGATACCCCCATACACCACAAGGAAGGGGTATACCGGGTGGTACAGGAGTATGAGCGGGTTTTTAGCAAGCACCCTCTAGATTTTGGGCAGATTAAAGGGGTTCAACACCACATCCCTACCGGTACACACTCCCCTATTAAAGAGAGATACAGGCCTATTCCCCCTGCCCACTACCAATGCGCCAAAGACATGTTGAGGAACATGAAGGAGGCAGGGGTTATTAGGGACAGCTGTAGTCCCTGGGCCGCTCCGTTGGTGCTGGTTAAGAAGAAGGATGGCACCATGCGGATGTGTGTGGATTACCGGAAGATTAACCAGATAACGCATAAGGATGCTTACCCTCTGCCCCGCATCAAAGAGTCCCTGGCCTCGCTGAGAACCGCTAACTACTTCTCCACCCTTGACCTCACCAGCGGGTACTGGCAGGTGGCCGTGGCACCGGAAGACCGAGAGAAGACTGCCTATGGGACCGTTTTGCTGTACTTGGATGATGTGATTGTGTACTCACAGACGTATGAAGCCCACCTGGAGCACCTAGCCGAGGTGTTCGCGTCCCTTGCCAAGTATGGGATGAAGTTGAAGCCCTCAAAGTGTCATCTGCTGAAACCCAGAGTGCAGTACCTAGGACATGTGGTTGGTGCGGAAGGTGTCGCCCCCAACCCCGAGAAGATCACCGCCATCCAAGACTGGCCGAGACCGACCACAGTGAGGGAAGTGAGGCAGTTTCTGGGCCTGGTGGGATATTACCGTCGCTTCATTAAGGGGTACACAAAGATGGCTGCCCCCATGCAAGACCTCCTCGTAGGACAGACCAAGGGTGGTAGATCCCTAGTAGCCCCATTGGTGTGGGAAGAAAAGCATGAGGAATCCTTCCGCCAGCTGAGAACAGCCCTGACCGGAGAGGAAATCCTAGCGTACCCTGACTACAGCCGCCCATTCATCCTCTACACCGACGCCAGCAATGTGGGCTTGGGGGCTGTTCTATCCCAGGTCCAAGACAGAAGGGAAAAGGTAATAGCTTATGCTAGCCGAAAACTCCGACCGACTGAGAGGAACCCTGAGAACTACATCTCCTTCAAGCTTGAGCTCTTGGCACTGGTGTGGGCTATCACCGAGCGGTTCCGCCATTACCTGGCAGCAGCCAAGTTCACCGCGTACACAGACAATAACCTGCTGACCCATCTAGATACGGCCAAGCTGGGCGCGTTGGAGCAGCGGTGGGTGACCAGGTTAGCCAACTACGATTTCACCATCAAGTACCGGGCCGGCCGTACCAACGTCAATGCCAATGCACTCTCCCGGATGCCCCACCTGTCGGAAGAGGGGCCAGAGGATGATGACCTCGAAGAGATCGAGTTGCCTGCATTTCACCGGCCATTCACTGAGAAGGTGCACGTCTACCAACAACGGGTGAACCTGGATCCGCTGCCCCGACAGGACTGGCAGGAAGCTCAGGACCAGGCACCTGCTGTCCGCCTGGTCAAGACTCTAGTGGAACAGGGTTCTGCTGGGATAGACCCTGCTGCCCCTGCCGAAGCCCAACGTCTGTGGCAAGAATGGACCCGGCTATACCAACACCAGGGGAAGTTGTATCGCGAGCTGATTAATCCAAAGACTCACGAGAAGATCCGCCAGCTGGTGATTCCCCAGGCTAACGTGCCCACCGTCCTGCAAGCATACCATGATGGTGCAGTGCACTTCGGGTGGAAGAAGCTAGAGATGTTGTTAAGAGAGCGGTTCTATTGGAGTGGAATGCGGGAATCTGTGGAGGCCTGGTGCCGAGAATGTGGCCCTTGCGCATTGAGAAGGAAGGACGAGGCCAGCCAGAAGGCACCCCTACACCCGATCATTACACACCAACCGCTGGAGCTGGTTGCCCTTGACCATGTAAAGCTCACCCCCAGCCGAAGTGGGTACACCTACGCTCTGACCATCGTAGACCACTACTCGAGGTTCCTGGTGGTTGTCCCAGTTAAGGACTTAACCGGCCGCACCGCTGCTAAGGCTTTCCAGGCTTATTTCTGTTGACCGCATTGGTACCCGGAGAGGGTGCTTACCGACCAGGGTCCGGCCTTTGAAGCAGAGGTATTCCAGGAATTCTGCCAGTTGTACGGCTGCAAGAAAATCCGGACCACGCCTTACCACGCCCAAACCAATGGCATTTGTGAAAAGATGAACCACTTGGTCCTGGGCCTCCTCAAGACGTTACCACTGGAAGAGCGGAACCTGTGGCTGGAGAATCTACCTGACCTGGTCGATATGTACAACAACATCCCTTCCAGCTCTACGAAATGCACTCCAGCATACCTGATGAGAGCTCGTCCCGGCCGGCTACCAGTGGATCTGGAAATGGGCTTGGAAGCTTCAGAAGCACTCCTGTCGACAGCTGAATGGGACACTCGGCGGAGGACACAGTACCGACAGGTCCAGGAGTATGTTGAAAAGAACTTGTGCCGGAGTCGGGGACAACAGGAGCAGTGCTTCAACAAGAAGGCGCCTGCCGGTTCCTTCCAACCTGGGGATGTAGTGCTGAAGCGGAAAAGAAGGGCCCACAAGCTGGATGATCAATGGGAAAAAACCCCGTATGTAGTCCAGCCCACAGGATGGGAGAATGGGAAGGCCTACCAGATCAGCCGTGACCAGGGGGGGACTTTGGCCACGGTTTCCCGAGACCACCTGAAGAAGTGCCCACCAGCATTGAGAGTAGCGGATGAGGCTCCAGTTCCCAGTCCAGTGGAGAAGGAAAAAGAGGTAATCCACACCATGATGGGTGATTTTCCAGCAGACTGGCCTACACAGAACGGTGCGGTGATCCTTCCAGTGATACTGTTCCCACAACCCGTGGATGAAGAAATGATGGAAACGGTTAACCGCGAGCCAGTGCCCAGGGATGTACCTGTACCCAGCTCCCCTACGCCTCCGCCTGCCCCACATGATAGCAGGGAGGAGGAACTGACTGTTCCCTCTGCCCCACTGCCTGTCACCACTGACACCGGATCCCGAAGGTCCACTCGCCCCAACCTAGGTAGACCCCCACTTAGGTACAGGGAAACTACTCTTTAAAAGGGGGGGGCTTTATGTGTTGAGTGTACCAGTTTGAAAGTTTTAAATGATAAGTAAAGATGATCAACCAAAGAAGTTTACCTGATTGAACCGTGATTAAACCGGCCGTTGCCGGCAACTGTTGTCCCCGTAGGGACTGTGCAACCATTGCGTAAGGAACTGCTTACGGACAAGCCCGAGAACTTGCAGGGCAACCACAAACTTAGTGCAATGTAAATAAAAATGTTTGTTGGCTTGACACCGTTACCGCCTCCGGAGAGGCTGATTTGGGAGGATGGGCCTGGAGGAAAGGGATGGCCTAGGCCCGCCACTACCGTAACCGGTGGCGATCCTCCGGGGGTTCAGGGGTCCCCTTGGACGTGGGCCCCCTGAAAGAGACAGAACCCGCTCGGGCAACTTGGTGCTGGACTGGGGTCAAGGGGTGCTGCCCGCTTCTTAGGGGCAGCATCAGGGCCAGGTTGTTTGGGTGGGAGAAGAGCGGAAGCTGTACCGTTGTAAAATGTTTATGATGCTTTTACATGTTTTACCGTTTTATTCTTTTTCAGTTGTGAAAATAAAACCGGTGATGGACGGGCAGCCCGCGGACGGTCTGCATTTTACTATAGGGGAATGTGGCGCCCTGGACAAGCCAGGTCGTCACAGGTACTACACCAACACGCTCTACACTCCGGCTAGGCACACCGAAGCTAAACACAAATCCTAGTTGCCTTCCTCCAGGGGCTGATGTCCACACCAGGGGGTGGGCCAGGCGGTTGATCCCACCCACCGAGGAGTTCACAGTCCTGGAGGCGGGAAAAGGAGTCAGATTAGAGATCAGTTTTGGAGTTAGAGAAGTGAAGAGGAGAGGAGACTGACCGTGTCCGTGTGTGTGGCCCGGGCACTCAGCAAGGTTGGCAGACGGTGGTGACCTTCTGCAGGAGAGGCTGATTGGAGTGAACCGTACGGACCGGGGATGGGCGGTGGCCCGCCGGTACCAGATCGGGGAGTGAAGAGAAGCCAGCACCATCCGGCAGGGCCTACGGACCCCGACCAGGCTAGGAGTCGCCGTAAAACCGGTCAAATCCGTTAGCGACAGGAACCTCCAGGGTTTCCCAGCAGTCAAGACCCGATTGAAGGCAACAGCTCACACCGTAGAGGGAAGCACAGTCACCGCCAAGGCTACAGTTCCCAGGGCCAGAGCCTGCGGGCAAAAGGGGCTCCCTCAGCATCCATCCAAGCTGGGGAGCGGGTTACCGGTGGGAAGCCCGCTAGATTTTGGGGGAATAAAAGGGGTCCACCACCACATCCCCACAGGTGCACACCCACCCATCAAAGAGAGCTATAAGCCAATACCACCTTCACATTGCCAGTGTACCAAGGACATGTTGAGCAACATGAAGGCGGCTGGGGTTATCCGTGACAGTTGTAGCCTTTGGGCAGCTCTGTTGATCCTGTTAAAAAAGAAGGACAGCACCATTCCCCGTATTGAGGAATCGCTAGCTGCATTGAGAACTGCAAATTATTTTTCTACCCTTGATCTCACTAGTCACTATTGGCAAGTGTCCGTTGCTGAGGCAGACCGGGAGAAGACCGCCTTCGCCACCCCTATGGGTCTCTGCGAGTTCAAAAGCATGCCCTTCGAGCTGTGCAATGCGCCAGGAACCTTCCAGAGGCTGATGGAATGCTGCTTGGGACAAGATTTTAGGGTGTATAAAAAGGGAGATTAGATCCCGTGATCCCAACGTATTGTTACACCTCTATAAATCACTTGTAAGGCTACATCTGGAATATGGGAACCAGTTTTGGGCTCCACATTTTAATAAGGACATTCAGAAGTTAGAGTCAGTTCAAAGGTGGGCAACTAGACTACTACAAGGAATGGAAGGCCTCCCATATGATGACAAGTTGAAAAAGTTATTAAGTGATTATTGGCTGCAATGGGGCTTTCTGGCTGGTGCCAGCCTCTCTTCTTAGCACACAGGAACCACAATCCCTACACCATGCTTCAATGGATTCTCTCATCCCAGCCCAGTAAAGCTACATATTTTACACAGTCATAAGCAGCCAAAAGGGATCTATTCTATTCAATTGCAAATGATCTAGATAAGACTGAGAATAAGATACTGCACGGGACATAGCAGAGTTGGTCAAGTTGAGTGGAGATGAGTTTGCTATTTGGCACAGCTTTTTGCATCAATAAAGCAAGTAAAAGGTGTGAAAGATAAAAAAAAGGGTGAAAGTGTGAAAAGTGAATTGGCCAAATTGAGGTGCATATAAAGTTTTTGCTTTCTTTCAATTCACTAATGGGGCTCATTTGAATCAGGTGAATTGAGTTCTGCTTTTGGAAACTGGGTTAAGAAGGGGTGCACCGGTCCTGGAGGTACTGCAATACCAGGTCAATGCGTGGAGTGGACAGAGCAAGATTTTTTCCATCTCCTTGTTCTAAAAATCCATTTAATATATGGTCCCCAGAGAGGGGACGTATCAGATATTAAACTGATAAGAACAGATTTAATTTTTTTTTTTTTCTGTTTATCAGTAGGACTTCAAAATAACAAAGGTGATCGCCTCCCGTTGCCTGGGAACCGTCCAGGCACAAGAGGGCTATGTGTCACCAGAAGGCGCACACACTTCCTCAAGGCCGGCAGACGTGCAATCCCAGGCACCTTCCAGTACCGACCAAGGTAGCGTCCTCCGAAACTACACTTGATCTTAGCCAAAAGGCCGAGAAGCTATAACCCGAATTGGTTACGGCCTTGAGTGGCACCCTGGCCTATACCGGACACATCTTAGGGAGAGGGAGACAAACCCACGCCTACAGAAGACATTTTGTCACCCAAGCCAACCCTTGAAAAGGCTGTTTTGCAGAGCAAAAACAAGAAGAATGGTGCTTTTTGCAGCCGCCGCCCACTGCAATGAATCTGAATAACTCCTCCTTTTGGACACAAGCACCTCCCCTCCCCCTTGCAGTCTTTCCAATTCATGATACAAAAAGACGGACGGACAGGACAGGACAGGACAGGCTGCCTGACTTTCCGTCACTGCCACCCTTTGCCATCCTTGCCCGTAGAAAGCCCTTTCATCATCCCCAAACCCTAATCTTTTCCCTTCCCTTCCCAGATGCGTCTCACTCCCTTTCATTAGGAAGTGAGCGCAGCCTTTTCTCCGTTCTGCACATGCGCGACGTTAAACACAAATGCGCAGGCGTGCGTTCCATTACCCTCACTGCATTCCACTCCCATACAGGAAGTGGGCGCAGCTATTACTACGGTCGCACATAAAAGAACCCACGGCCACCACTGCACATAGCTGACTCCACCACAGGACACCCACTTCTACACCAACACAGGTAAGACAGGATCGGCACCTCTATGCTCCTGTTACAATCAGGCTCAGTCACCATGTGATAACGCTCTCAACTCTTTAGTTGCAGGCTCCCCTTGCTTCACCTCCACTGGCTGTGCTGCCATTTCCTCTCCCACCTGGAAGGTATACTTTATTCCACTATTTTCCTGTTTCTCTCTTCCCCCTTTTCCCATAACCTACTTTTATCTGCATTTGTGGGGTATCTATATGCTATTTACATCATAGTTTTATTCATTAATATGGAAGGGAAGAGTGCCCATGAGAGTGTTGAACTGCGGAGAGCAAGAGATTAAGCTGCTCCGATTTGCCACCATTGATAAGCTGTTCTCAGTAGATACACATGCTATCCAAACAGCAGCATCCACCATTGCTTCAGCCCACCCATTCAGTGACAGCTCACCAAGTCAGCCAGAGGAGTGGTGTAAGGAATTACACGTAGGCACTGACTCCACACCTTCACATCACAAGAAGGGGGTCTACAGGCTAGTGCAAGAATACGAGCAAGTCTTCAGCAAACATCCGCTAGACTTTTGAAGAATAAAAGGGGTCAAACACTACATCCCCACAAGTGCACACCCACCCATCAAAGAGAGATATAAGCCAAAACTACCTGCACATTACCAGTGTACCAAGGACATGTTGAGCAACATGAAGGAGGCTGGGGTTATCCGTGACAGTTGTAGCCTCTGGGCAGCTCCGTTGGTCCTGTTAAAGAAGAAGGACAGCACCACTCCCCTGTATTGAGGAATAGCTAGCTGCATTGAGAACTGCAAATTATTTTTCTACCCTTGATCTCACTAGTCGCTATTGGCAAGTGTCCGTTGCTGAGGCAGACCGGGAGAAGACCGCCTTTGCCACCCCGATGGGTCTCTGCGAGTTCAAAAGCATGCCCTTCGAGCTGTGCAATTTGCCAGGAACCTTCCAGAGGCTGATGGAATGCTGCTTGGGACACCGAAACTTTGAAACGGTACTGCTATACCTTTATGATGTTATTGTTTATTCTAAAGCAAACAAGATTTTAGGGTGTATAAAAAGGGAGATTAGATCCGGTGATCCCAACGTATTGTTACCCCTCTATAAATCACTTGTAAGGCCACATCTGGAATATGGGGTAAAGTCCTGAGCAGGTTGATAACCATTGGTTTGAGCATGGTAGGGTGTAGTGCGCATCTTCCTGCATCGGTAAAAGCTGCAGAAGTCCTTGAAGATTTCCGCTTCAAAGGCTGTGCCTTGATCTGTGAGGACTCTCTCTGAGTAGCCATGAGGTCTGCATAAGTGTGCTTGGAAGACCTTCGCTGCAGTATGGGCCATTAGATCTTTGACTTGTACCACAACCATAAATCTCGAGTAGTTGTCTACCATCGTAAGTGCATACGTGAGCTCGCCTCGATATTCTGCAACAAAACTCCCTTTTTCGATTTCAGTTTCAGCAAACACTCCTCTTCCTGTAGAAAATATTTATCATTACCTAAGACAGTCATTCTAATGCATGACAATATTAAGGCAATTTAGTTAAAACTTGTTTTAACTCACCTTTAAGGGGATTGATGTATTTCATGGTCAATCCAGGTTTGTCAGTGATGGCACTGACATAATGTATGGCGTCTTTTTCGGGCGTTATCCTTTGCCTTTTCATTGTGAAAATCCAGTTGCCTATATCAAAGCAAATTCTACTACTTGTAAAGTATGCAGAAAATGAAATGTAGAACATATAACATCAACTGCTTAGGAACGCATCATAGGTTAGTACTTAAAAGGATATTGTCATGTTCTAGTCATAATGCAAGCTGGACATTTTTCATGTTACCCTGTAATCGCCGGCCTGTTCTAATGCTCACAAGCCAAGATATAGGCTCAGCTGCTAAGGCTTCCCTCTGCCTTCTGAATGAAACTTGAATATGTCTGGGTCACTGTGTATATAGCAGGTGCTCAGAAAAAATAAGAGTCAATTCAATAGAAATAGCTCTGGCACACTATAGTGATCAATAACGTAAGAAAAGAACTCTTGGAATGCTGAAAATTCTTTATTTGTGCAAAAGGATAATTCATCCAACGTTTCGACCTTGTTTTTAGGTCTTTATCAAGGATAAAGTTATCTAAGATCATAAAGGGTTACAAAACCATATAAACACGTAATTAGTACATAGTACAACATAACAGTACAATATATTGCTACTTGAGAGTACAATGGGTCAAATGACCATGATGCACATACAAAAAATTTTTCCAAAGCCATAGTGAAAACATTTGTACTGAGGAAAGAAAATTTCCACATGACCTATCTGGAGAAACATTCTGGATCAAACAACCAAAAATAGTCAAGCAGGTAAATACACACCTATATGGATAACAGGATGATATGTGTTCAATTGTATAGCGTCATTGCCATTAAGGTACAAATGGAAAACTTGCAATCCTATATAGTGAAGGAAATGAACACATATCATATCAAAGAACACAGGAACATGGGTGTGAGAAAAACCTCAATGTTTATACTTTGTTCTTTATAATGGTGTGAACATGTATATGTCTCAGTACCTTATGCACTTGAGAATTCTAGTGAGTAGATCATGAAAGCCTATTTCAGAACTGGAATCGGTAAATAATTGTAGGTGGAATCTAAATGAAAAGATGGTACAAGTGTTATCATGACTAGAGATGAGCGAACCGGTCGCGGTTCGGCTCGAGGTTGGTTCGCCGAACGGACCTCCCGTTCGAGTTCGGTTCGTCGAACGTTCGACGAACCGAACTCGAGCCAATAGGAAACAATGGCAGGCAATCACAAACACAGAAAAACACCTAGAAAACACCCTCAAAGGTGTCCTAAAGGTGACAAACAACTCAAACACATTGGAAAGTGACAAGGACATATACTCATGCGAAAACAAAACAGCTGGACAAGGAAAAAGAGGAGGACACACAGATATATGAGTATATGCAAGGAAACATCGATTCCATTAATGTGCAACTTGAGCCCTGCTCATTCTTGGCTTCCAATCTTGATAAATTGCCTGAGCTCGCCACGTACGTCTTGGGGATCTTGTCGTGTCCTGCAGCCAGCGTTCTCTCGGAACCTGTCTTCAGTGCTGCTGTGGGTCTGCTGGCAGATAAGCACACGTGTCTGTCCACTGACAATGTGGACATGGCTCTCAGAGGACTTTTCTTCCCCTGGGTCAGCCAGGGGACGGGAAAGGCACGCGTATTTTTGAGAGTGCTTCATGCAAAGCATCTTTTTCTTTTTCAAAAGGGAGCTCAACCGATGCCAGTCAAGTGGGGTGTGTGTGGCCCAGTGAGTGGAAACGAGGGAGACTGTGGTTGGAGTCCCCTCGCTGTGTCTCTAAAAGAACCAAGATGAACAAGTCATGGCTCTCAGAGGACTTTTCTTCCCCTGGGTCAGCCAGGGGACGGGAAAGGCACGCGTATTTTTGAGAGTGCTTCATGCAAAGCATCTTTTTCTTTTTCAAAAGGGAGCTCAACCGATGCCAGTCAAGTGGGGTGTGTGTGGCCCAGTGAGTGGAAACGAGGGAGACTGTGGTTGGAGTCCCCTCGCTGTGTCTCTAAAAGAACCAAGATGAACAAGTCATGGCTCTCAGAGGACTTTTCTTCCCCTGGGTCAGCCAGGGGACGGGAAAGGCACGCGTATTTTTGAGAGTGCTTCATGCAAAGCATCTTTTTCTTTTTCAAAAGGGAGCTCAACCGATGCCAGTCAAGTGGGGTGTGTGTGGCCCAGTGAGTGGCAACGAGGGAGACTGTGGTTGGAGTCCCCTCGCTGTGTCTCTAAAAGAACCAAGATGAACAAGTCATGGCTCTCAGAGGACTTTTCTTCCCCTGGGTCAGCCAGGGGACGGGAAAGGCACGCGTATTTTTGAGAGTGCTTCATGCAAAGCATCTTTTTCTTTTTCAAAAGGGAGCTCAACCGATGCCAGTCAAGTGGGGTGTGTGTGGCCCAGTGAGTGGCAACGAGGGAGACTGTGGTTGGAGTCCCCTCGCTGTGTCTCTAAAAGAACCAAGATGAACAAGTCATGGCTCTCAGAGGACTTTTCTTCCCCTGGGTCAGCCAGGGGACGGGAAAGGCACGCGTATTTTTGAGAGTGCTTCATGCAAAGCATCTTTTTCTTTTTCAAAAGGGAGCTCAACCGATGCCAGTCAAGTGGGGTGTGTGTGGCCCAGTGAGTGGCAACGAGGGAGACTGTGGTTGGAGTCCCCTCGCTGTGTCTCTAAAAGAACCAAGATGAACAAGTCATGGCTCTCAGAGGACTTTTCTTCCCCTGGGTCAGCCAGGGGACGGGAAAGGCACGCGTATTTTTGAGAGTGCTTCATGCAAAGCATCTTTTTCTTTTTCAAAAGGGAGCTCAACCGATGCCAGTCAAGTGGGGTGTGTGTGGCCCAGTGAGTGGCAACGAGGGAGACTGTGGTTGGAGTCCCCTCGCTGTGTCTCTAAAAGAACCAAGATGAACAAGTCATGGCTCTCAGAGGACTTTTCTTCCCCTGGGTCAGCCAGGGGACGGGAAAGGCACGCGTATTTTTGAGAGTGCTTCATGCAAAGCATCTTTTTCTTTTTCAAAAGGGAGCTCAACCGATGCCAGTCAAGTGGGGTGTGTGTGGCCCAGTGAGTGGAAACGAGGGAGACTGTGGTTGGAGTCCCCTCGCTGTGTCTCTAAAAGAACCAAGATGAACAAGTCATGGCTCTCAGAGGACTTTTCTTCCCCTGGGTCAGCCAGGGGACGGGAAAGGCACGCGTATTTTTGAGAGTGCTTCATGCAAAGCATCTTTTTCTTTTTCAAAAGGGAGCTCAACCGATGCCAGTCAAGTGGGGTGTGTGTGGCCCAGTGAGTGGAAACGAGGGAGACTGTGGTTGGAGTCCCCTCGCTGTGTCTCTAAAAGAACCAAGATGAACAAGTCATGGCTCTCAGAGGACTTTTCTTCCCCTGGGTCAGCCAGGGGACGGGAAAGGCACGCGTATTTTTGAGAGTGCTTCATGCAAAGCATCTTTTTCTTTTTCAAAAGGGAGCTCAACCGATGCCAGTCAAGTGGGGTGTGTGTGGCCCAGTGAGTGGCAACGAGGGAGACTGTGGTTGGAGTCCCCTCGCTGTGTCTCTAAAAGAACCAAGATGAACAAGTCATGGCTCTCAGAGGACTTTTCTTCCCCTGGGTCAGCCAGGGGACGGGAAAGGCACGCGTATTTTTGAGAGTGCTTCATGCAAAGCATCTTTTTCTTTTTCAAAAGGGAGCTCAACCGATGCCAGTCAAGTGGGGTGTGTGTGGCCCAGTGAGTGGCAACGAGGGAGACTGTGGTTGGAGTCCCCTCGCTGTGTCTCTAAAAGAACCAAGATGAACAAGTCATGGCTCTCAGAGGACTTTTCTTCCCCTGGGTCAGCCAGGGGACGGGAAAGGCACGCGTATTTTTGAGAGTGCTTCATGCAAAGCATCTTTTTCTTTTTCAAAAGGGAGCTCAACCGATGCCAGTCAAGTGGGGTGTGTGTGGCCCAGTGAGTGGCAACGAGGGAGACTGTGGTTGGAGTCCCCTCGCTGTGTCTCTAAAAGAACCAAGATGAACAAGTCATGGCTCTCAGAGGACTTTTCTTCCCCTGGGTCAGCCAGGGGACGGGAAAGGCACGCGTATTTTTGAGAGTGCTTCATGCAAAGCATCTTTTTCTTTTTCAAAAGGGAGCTCAACCGATGCCAGTCAAGTGGGGTGTGTGTGGCCCAGTGAGTGGCAACGAGGGAGACTGTGGTTGGAGTCCCCTCGCTGTGTTATACATGCTTTTAGAAGGGCATGACATGGCTTGGAGGTTGACTTTCATAAAATGCAAACTGTTGGCTACCAAAATGCTGCCTTTCCAACAACTGTGGTTATAGGCAATGAGGAACATACTGATGAAGATGAGACGCAGATACCCGATTAGGATGACAACTTAAATATTCGGTCAGGGCAAGAAGAGGCTCGGTCTGAGGGGGAGGGTAGTGCAAACACAACAATTGATGATGAAGTTCTAGATCCCACCTACTGTCAACCCCCAGTCAGGCACTCGAGGAGGTCAACAGAGGCGGTGGAGGAGGATGCAACCGACGACGAAATTACCTTGCGCCTTCCTGGACAGAGTCGGAGCACTGGTAGCACGTCTACAACTGCATCCTCAGCCACCACTCTGCCTATGAGCATTATTCGGGGTGCATCAACAGGTCGCATGGCCTCTAAGCCTTGCCTAGCCTGTTCCTTTTTTGACATAGAAAAAGATCGCCCAAATCATGTGATATGTAAAATTTGTCATGATTCTCTTAGTAGAGGTCAAAACCTCAGCAGTTTGACAACTTCTTCCATGAATCGTCACATGAATAAATATCATAGGTCCCGGTGGGAAGCTCACTGTGCTGCAATGCGGCCTAGCGGAGCGAACCATCCACCGCCCGCCCCTTCCAGTGCATCCGCGCGCTCTTCATCTTCTAGGACTGTGGGGACAGCTGTCACACCTGTTTTTCCACGCAAAACTTCCACCACTGTAACCGCAACAGGCAGTTTGCTTGGTAGGTCGTCAGTTGGTTTGGAAGGGGAAACAAGTGAGTGTGTACAGCTCTCTCAGACATCGATAGCACCTACGTTGGATGAAGGCAACATCATGTCTCCGCCTGCACTTTCCTCACAAACCTGCATTTTTCCAGGGACACCCTACTCAACACCGTCTACACACAGCAGCCAGATCTCTGTCCCTCAGATGTGGTCAAATAAAAGGCCACTTCCTCCGACCCATGACAAAGCTAAGAGGTTGACTCTATCCCTCTGTAAGCTGTTGGCTACCGAAATGCTGCCTTTCCGCCTAGTGGACACACAGGATTTTAGAGACCTTATGTCTGTCGCTGTGCCCCAGTACCAGATGCCTAGTCGCCACTACTTCTCTAAGAAAGGTGTGCCCGCGCTACACCAGCATGTCGCACACAACATCACCGCTTCCTTGAGAAACTCTGTGTGTGAACGGGTGCATTTCACCACCGATACTTGGACCAGTAAGCATGGACAGGGACGTTACATGTCGCTGACTGGGCACTCGGTAACTATGTTGATAGATGGTGAAGGGTCTGCTGCACAAGTCTTGCCGTCCCCACGACTTGTGTGTCAATCCTCTGTCTGTCCAAGTTCCGCCACTGCTTCTGCATCCTCCACCTCATCTGGGTCCTCCACCTCCGCCCCAAGCCTGCCTGGTCAGGCCACCAGCGTTCTCACTGCGCAGAAGGAATCACGCACCCCTCATTACTATGCTGGCAGCAGAGCGCAACGGCATCAGGCGGTCTTTAGCTTGACATGTCTTGGGAATAAGAGTCACACAGCTGAGGAGTTGTGGTCAGCTCTGCGGTCCGAGTTTAATAAATGGTTGTCTCCACTCAACCTGCAGCCTGGTAAGGCCGTGTGCGACAATGCTGCAAACCTGGGTGCGGCCCTTCGCCTGGGCAAGGTGACACACGTGCCTTGTATGGCTCACGTGTTGAACCTTGTTGTCCAGCAATTTTTAACACACTATCCCGGCCTAGATGGCCTTCTGACCAGGGCACGTAAACTGTCTGCAGTGCTCACTTCCGCCGTTCAACCGCCGCAGCTGAGCGACTTGCATCGCTCCAGAAGTCTTTCGGCCTGCCGGTTCATCGCCTGAAATGCGATGTGGCGACACGCTGGAATTCAACTCTCCACATGTTACAGCGACTGTGGCAGCACCGGCGAGCCCTGGTGCAATACGTCATGATGGGCCAACGAGATGCAGAAGTGGGGCAGATCACCCTGATGGAGTGATCTCAGATCAAGGACCTATGCACCGTTCTGCACAGTTTCGACATGGCGACGAATATGTTTAGCGCTGACAATGCCATTATCAGCATGACGATTACAGTCATTTACATGCTGGAGCACACGCTAAACACTATTCGGAGTCAGGGGGTGGGACAACAGGAAGGGGAGGAACTACAGGAGGATTCATATGCGCAAGACACAACAACATCACCAAGGTCCAGACGTTCATCATCACCAACGCGGCAGGCATGGGACCATGGGGGACAGGGATCAACAAGGGCGCATGGTAGCAGGCGAGATGTTGAGGAAGGTGCAGGAGGACATGAAGATATGGAGGACGAACTGTCCATGGACATGGAAGACTCAGCGGATGAGGGAGACCTTGGTCAAAATTCAGTTGAAAGAGGTTGGGGGGAGATGTCAGAGGAAGAAAGAACGGTTAGCACCTCTATGCCACAAACACAGCGTGGACTTGGTCCGCATGGCTGCGCAAGACACATGAGTGCCTTCTTGTTGCACTACCTCCAACATGACCCTCGGATTGTCAAAATTAGAAGTGATGATGACTACTGGCTTGCCACACTATTAGATCCCCGGGACAAGTCCAAATTTTGTGACATAATTCCACCCATAGAAAGGGACGCACGTATGCTGGAGTATCAGCATAAGCTGTTACTCGATCTTAGCTCGGCTTTTACACCAAACAACCGTGCAGGTGAAGGGAGTGATTCTCCCAGTTGTAACTTGACAAACATGGGACGGCATCGTCATCTTCAACAGTCTACCCGTACCAGTAGGACCGTATCTGGTGCTGGTAACAGCAATTTTATGGAATATTTTCATAATTTTTTTAGACCCTCCTTTGCAAGGCCACCAGAGACAACAAGTCTGACACATAGTCAACGGATGGAGAGGATGATACAGGAGTATCTCGAAATGAACATCGATGCAATGACTTTGCAAATGGAGCCTTGCTCCTTTTGGGCTTCAAATCTAGAAAAATTGACAGAGCTCTCCAGTTACGCCTTGGAGATTTTGTCGTGTGCAGCTGCCAGCGTTGTCTCTGAACGTGTCTTCTTCAGTGCTGCTGGGTGTGTGCTGACAGATAAGCGCACGCGTCTGTCCAGTGACAATGTGGACACACTGACGTTCATCAAAATGAACAAGTCATGGATCCAGAAGGAATTTACTACCCCTGTGTCATCCTGGGGAGAGTAAATGCTTGTGGATTTGGAATGTGCTTGATGCAAATCAAAACATCCTGTTTGCAACTAGGGCACAAGTGCTGCCACTGATGGGGTGTCTGTGTGCCCAATGTTGGGAAAAAAGGTAGACTCCGCTTGGAGTAACCCTTGCTTGATGTGTTTTTTAAAAATGATACAAGATGAACAGATCTGAAGGCAAGATGAAGGCAACATCATGTCTCCGCCTGCACTTTTCTCACAAACCTGCATTTTTCCAGGGACACCCTACTCAACACCGTCTACAGACAGCAGCCAGATCTCTTTCCCTCAGATGTGGTCAAATAAAAGGCCACTTACTGCGACCCATGACAAAGCTAAGTGGTTGACTCTATCCCTCTGTAAGCTGTTGGCTACCGAAATGCTGCCTTTACGCGTAGTGGACACACAGGATTTTACAGACCTTATGTCTGTCGCTGTGCCCCAGTACCACATGCCCAATCACCACTGCTTCTCCAAGAAAAGCATGCCCGCGCTACACCAGCATGTCGCACACAACATCACCACTTCCTTGAGAAAATCTGTGTGCGACAGGGTGCATTTCAACACAGATACTTGGACCAGTAAGCATAGACAGGGTCATTACATGTCACTGACTGGGCACTGGCAAACTATGGTGAGAGATGGAGAAGGGTCTGCTGTACAAGTCTTGCCGTCCCCACGAGTTGTTTCAATCCTTGTTCTGTATGTAGAAGTTAATACACTGCTTCTGCCTCTTCAACCTCGTGTGGGTCCTCTTCCTTGGCGCAAACCCTGTGTGGTCAGGCCACCCTTCCTTGCAACTGCGCACAAGGACTACCACACACCTCCTTACTATGCTGGCAGCAGAGCTCAATGCCATCAGGCGGTCAAAGCTTTACTTTGAAATGTATGGGAAATGTGAGTCACACCGCTATTACAGAGAATAGTAGTCAGGCAGGGTCAAAACATTAATTGAGGAACAGGAACAGAATGGGACGGCCAGGAAAGAATCAGAAAACAAGCAGAGTTGAAATGCGTATCGGCCAACAAGGTACATAAACAGCAAGCAGGAAAAGTAGTCAGGTAACAAGCACACAAAATCATAAAACTGAACTGGGGGTAAAATTAACCAGAGGTTCATAGCTATGTCTGGCAGTGGTCTGCAGACAGGATGGGCATAAAAAAGGGTGTGGTGTCTTCCCATTGGTTGTAGCTGAATGATGGTATTTCATCTGTGAGATACCCACCAGCTACATTCAGCCAGAGATTCTGCATCTGTCAAGGTAATGCAGCCCAGTGGGTGAGCATAACCTGCGTCCACCTGCGCCGCTGGCATCGACTACTCTCACATCATCAGCACTATTCATGAAAGGAACACGTTGTCACCTGGCAACCGGAGTACAAATTGACGGAGCGGACTACGTTGGTGACTTAACAGCCGTGTGCGGCAATGATGCAAACCTGGCTGCGGGCCATCCTCAGGGCAATGTGACACACGTGCCTTTTAGGGCTCACGTGTTGAACCGAATTCGCCAGCAATTTTTAAAACACCATCACGGCCTACATGGCCTTGTGCAGTGGGCACGCTCGCTATGTGCTCACTTCCATCGTGCGCACACAGCAGCTCAACAACTTTCATCACTCCGGAAGTCTTAGGGTCTGGCAGTTAAACGCCGTAAATGCGATGTTTCGACACGCAGGAATTGGAATCTGCACATGTTGCAGCGTGTGTGGCAGCACCGCAGAGCCCTGCTGAAATACGGTAAGACATATAGCCTGGGATAACTTGATCCAGAGGTGGTGCAGATCACGCTGCTGGAGTGGTGTCAGATCAAGGACCTATGCACCCTGCTACACAGTTTTGAAATGTCGACGAAGATGTTTAGCACTGGCAATGTCATTCTCAGCGTGACAATTCTGGTCATCTACATGATGGAGCACACTGTAATTATTATTCTGAGTCAGGTGTTGGGACAAGAGGAAGGGGAGGAAGTACAGGAGGAGTCATATGCGGAAGGGATAACAAGATCTACGAGGTCCAGATGGTCAGCGGCACCTATGCGGCATTCATGGTGAGGGAGAGGGATTAACAAGGGCGCATAGTATCAGCAAAAAGTGTTGATGAAAGTGCAGGAGCCCATGAAGAAATGGAGGACGAACTGGCGATGGGCATGGAAGACTCAGCAGATGAGTGAGAGCTTGCTCACATTTCGGTTGTGCGAGGTTGTGGGTAGAGGGCAGAGGAAGGATGCACGATTCTCACCTCTCTGTCACCAACACACCAAGGACTTGGTCCTCCTGGATGCACAAGACACATGAGCGCCTTCTTGCTGCACTACCTACATGACCCTCGGATTGTATGAATTTGAACTAATCCTGAATACTGGGTTGCCACACTGTTAGATCCCCGGTACAAGACAAAATTTGGCGAACTAATTCCTGCCATAGAAATAGACGCACGTATACAGGAGTATCTGCAGAATGTGGTACGCAATCTTAGATCTACTTGTCCACTAAACACCAGTGCTGCACAGAGTGAATCTCAACGCTTTGTCATGGATAGGAGGAAATGGTCTTTTACTTGTCCACATCGGAGGGACCGAGGGATGGCTGCTGTGCTGAGATGGCGTTGAGTACGGTGTCCCTGCACAGTTGCACTTTTGGTCATATCCCAAAATGAGTTGAAAAAGGACAGATGCTGTTGGAAAGGGGAACAGGTGTGTTGGAAAGGGGAAAAAAGTTTTGGTCCGTGGATTTGGTGGTTAAGCAACTGTAACATTTGCTGAAGAAACAACATCTGTTACAGTGGGACTGGCAGATTTGGATAAAGTGGTATATAATCTGTGACCGCTATATAACGAAAATTAATAAGAAAAGAAAGAGAAAGGTATATATCCCCATCACCAGTCAGTGTCCACCGTGCTCCCAGTTGGAAAAGGAGAGGTTGGCAACTTGAAGGTTTGGTGGAGGATACAGAGCTGTGTGGCTATGAAACTAATAGTAGCCTGAACCGAGTTAGACGCCATTCGATCTGGAGACTGTGAGCCCTGTTAGCGTCACAGGGTCCACATGCCCACCCAGCCCAGGAACTCCCTGTTAACAACACAGGGGCCATTGAGTACGCTGACCGTGTGCGTAGGGGCCACACCTGTGGACAGCAGGCGCATCAGCAGCAGCAGGCCTGTTAATGCCACTGGGCTGCACAAGCAGGACTGTTAGGACAGGAGCTGGTCTTAACCGTTCTGCGTTACCAACTGTGGTGGTGGCCTGCATCCACCACCCGATCCCTGCCTACCTCTGGCCTAAAGCCGCAATGGGTTCAACACATGGAGGTGTGCTCTTTCGGAGCATAATAGAAGACTGCGCACCTCCTGGTTGGCTCCAGCCCCTTTTATAACCTGGGTCCGCCCCAAACCAGGGTGAACCACAATGCACCTCCTGGAGACAAAAGTAGAGTGACACGTCATGAGTGGCATAACTAGCGTCCTATTTGGAAACGCAACTTCAATGATGACCTCATGGCTGCCATGACCCAAACACCTCACCAGTCATCGTCTGAGCATCAATAATGCGGTGACAAGTCATAGGTGTGGGCCTCTGCAAGCCATTTGGGAGGACACCTGATGCCCTGTGGTCTATATGGGACCCCCACATCAGGGCCAGGGCCAAAGAGTTCATTACCGGACCTAGTCTCTGATGCAGGAAGTGCCTGAGCATGCTCAGTAGCATGAAATACAGTCTCTGAAAAAAGACTATCAGCTTTAGCATGGTGTCTATGCCCAAAACAGGACTTAGACCCGGCACGGAATGCAAGCACCTGTGCAAAGAGGCTTTTCACACTTAGTGTGGGAGCATGCGCTGTATCCCGAAATGAAAACTTAGCGTCAGGAATGGCACAGTCAGGCTGAGCATACTCACTAGGCGAAACACTGTAATTATGCTGCAGCTGGGGTACATCGGCACACGCATGCGCACTAGCTGCCTCTCCACACTTAGACGTGGAGGGGAAATTTGTCTTGGAGATGCTGTCTATGAAAAGAAGGAAAAGCTAAAGGAAGCCTGACTTTCTATCCCTCCGAATTATGAAATGCAGCAATGAATTCCATGAGTTTGCTATAACATTAGCGTAGCAAAATGTGCATGAGGGTGTGATGTAGAGGTGCTAGAAATAGCTTGTCACCAGTGGGGCACTAATGGAATACAACAGCCAGTTCTATGATGCCACAAAATGGCAGTATTTTGTGCTATCATTATAGCTTATTAAAAACAGAGCACGAGGTTGTCATGCAGAGGTGCTGCACATAGATTTGCAGTAGTGTGAATTGACAAAAGTACAATAGCCACGTTTAGGATACAACTAGGTACAGTGAGTGTTTGCTAGTAAAATTGCTTAGTTTAAAAAAGTTGTAGTGTGCAATGCAGGCAGACGTGCTATGCAAATGTCTTTGCACTAGTGGGACTATAGCAAAGTCCAATAGCCACGTATAGGATGCCACTAGGTACACTGAGTGTGTGCTAGTATAATGGCTTCGTTATAATTTGTTGGAGTGTGCAACGCAGGCAGATGCGCTCTGCAAATATCTTGGCACTAGTGGGACTATAGCAAAGTCCAATAGCCACGTATAGGATGCCACTAGGTACACTGTGTGTTTGCTAGTATAATGGATGAGTTTAAAAAAGATAGAGTGTGCAATGCAGGCAGACGTGCTGCAAATAACGTTCCAATACTGTGAATTGACAAAAGTACAATAGCCACGTTTAGGATACAACTAGGTACAGTGAGTGTTTGCTAGTATAATGGCTTCGTTATAATTAGTTGGAGTGTGCAACGCAGGCAGATGCGCTCTGCAAATGTCTTGGCACTAGTGGGACTATAGCAAAGTCCAATAGCCACGTATAGGATGCCACTAGGTACACTGACTGTTTGGTAGTATAATGGCTGAGTTTAAAAAAGTTAGAGTGTGCAATGCAGGCAGACGTGCTGCAAATAACGTTCCAATACTGTGAATTGACAAAAGTACAATAGCCACGTTTAGGATGCCACTAGGTACACTGACTGTTTGCTAGTATAATGGCTGAGTTTAAAAAAGTTAGAGTGTGCAATGCAGGCAGACGTGCTGCAAATAACGTTCCAATACTGTGAATTGACAAAAGTACAATAGCCACGTTTAGGATGCCACTAGGTACACTGACTGTTTGCTAGTATAATGGCTGAGTTTAAAAAAGTTAGAGTGTGCAATGCAGGCAGACGTGCTGCAAATAACGTTCCAATACTGTGAATTGACAAAAGTACAATAGCCACGTTTAGGATGCCACTAGGTACACTGACTGTTTGGTAGTATAATGGCTGAGTTTAAAAAAGTTAGAGTGTGCAATGCAGGCAGACGTGCTGCAAATAACGTTCCAATACTGTGAATTGACAAAAGTACAATAGCCACGTTTAGGATACAACTAGGTACAGTGAGTGTTTGCTAGTATAATGGCTGAGTTTAAAAAAGTTAGAGTGTGCAATGCAGGCAGACGTGCTGCAAATAACGTTCCAATACTGTGAATTGACAAAAGTACAATAGCCACGTTTAGGATGCCACTAGGTACAGTGAGTGTTTGCTAGTATAATGGCTGAGTTTAAAAAAGTTAGAGTGTGCAATGCAGGCAGACGTGCTGCAAATAACGTTCCAATACTGTGAATTGACAAAAGTACAATAGCCACGTTTAGGATGCCACTAGGTACACTGACTGTTTGCTAGTATAATGGCTGAGTTTAAAAAAGTTAGAGTGTGCAATGCAGGCAGACGTGCTGCAAATAACGTTCCAATACTGTGAATTGACAAAAGTACAATAGCCACGTTTAGGATGCCACTAGGTACACTGACTGTTTGGTAGTATAATGGCTGAGTTTAAAAAAGTTAGAGTGTGCAATGCAGGCAGACGTGCTGCAAATAACGTTCCAATACTGTGAATTGACAAAAGTATAATAGCCACGTTTAGGATGCCACTAGGTACACTGACTGTTTGGTAGTATAATGGCTGAGTTTAAAAAAGTTAGAGTGTGCAATGCAGGCAGACGTGCTGCAAATAACGTTCCAATACTGTGAATTGACAAAAGTACAATAGCCACGTTTAGGATACAACTAGGTACAGTGAGTGTTTGCTAGTATAATGGCTGAGTTTAAAAAAGTTAGAGTGTGCAATGCAGGCAGACGTGCTGCAAATAACGTTCCAATACTGTGAATTGACAAAAGTACAATAGCCACGTTTAGGATACAACTAGGTACAGTGAGTGTTTGCTAGTATAACGGCTGAGTTTAAAAAAGTTAGAGTGTGCAATGCAGGCAGACGTGCTGCAAATAACGTTCCAATACTGTGAATTGACAAAAGTACAATAGCCACGTTTAGGATGCCACTAGGTACAGTGAGTGTTTGCTAGTATAATGGCTGAGTTTAAAAAAGTTAGAGTGTGCAATGCAGGCAGACGTGCTGCAAATAACGTTCTAATACTGTGAATTGACAAAAGTACAATAGCCACGTTTAGGATGCCACTAGGTACAGTGAGTGTTTGCTAGTATAATGGCTGAGTTTAAAAAAGTTAGAGTGTGCAATGCAGGCAGACGTGCTGCAAATAACGTTCCAATACTGTGAATTGACAAAAGTACAATAGCCACGTTTAGGATGCCACTAGGTACACTGACTGTTTGCTAGTATAATGGCTGAGTTTAAAAAACTTGGAGTGTGCAATGCAGGCAGATGTGCTCTGCAAATGTCTTGGCACTAGTGGGACTATAGCAAAGTCCAATAGCCACGTATAGGATGCCACTAGGTACACTGAGTGTGTGCTAGTATAATGGCTTCGTTATAATTTGTTGGAGTGTGCAACGCAGGCAGATGCGCTCTGCAAATGTCTTGGCACTAGTGGGACTATAGCAAAGTCCAATAGCCACGTATAGGATGCCACTAGGTACACTGAGTGTTTGCTAGTATAATGGCTTCGTTATAATTAGTTGGAGTGTGCAACGCAGGCAGATGCGCTCTGCAAATGTCTTGGCACTAGTGGGACTATAGCAAAGTCCAATAGCCACGTATAGGATGCCACTAGGTACACTGAGTGTTTGCTAGTATAATGGCTGAGTTTAAAAAACTTGGAGTGTGCAATGCAGGCAGATGTGCTCTGCTAATGTCTTTGCACTAGTGGGACTATAGCAAAGTCCAATAGCCACGTATAGGATGCCACTAGGTACACTGAGTGTGTGGTAGTATAATGGCTTAGTTATAATTCGTTGGAGTGTGCAACGCAGGCAGACGTGCTGCAAATGTCTTGGCACTAGTGGGACTATAGCAAAGTCCAATAGCCACGTATAGGATGCCACTAGGTACACTGAGTGTTTGCTAGTATAATGGCTTCGTTATAATTTGTTGGAGTGTGCAACGCAGGCAGATGCGCTCTGCAAATGTCTTGGCCCTAGTGGGACTATAGCAAAGTCCAATAGCCACGTATAGGATGCCACTAGGTACACTGAGTGTTTGCTAGTATAATGGCTGAGTTTAAAAAACTTGGAGTGTGCAATGCAGGCAGATGTGCTCTGCTAATGTCTTTGCACTAGTGGGACTATAGCAAAGTCCAATAGCCACGTATAGGATGCCACTAGGTACACTGAGTGTTTGCTAGTAAAATTGCTTAGTTTAAAAAACTTGGAGTGTGCAATGCAGGCAGATGTGCTCTGCAAATGTCTTTGCACTAGTGGGACTATAGCAAAGTCCAATAGCCACAGATAGGATGCCACTAGGTACACTGAGTGTTTGCTAGTATAATGGCTTACTTAGAATGAGTTGGAGTGTGCAGAGGACAAGAGGGTACAGTGGCAGGATTGTGGTGCTCTGGGTAGAGGAATGGAAGCCTGCCTTTCTATTCCCTCCTAATGGTGAAATGCAGGGAGGAAATCCCTGACCTGGGCTACACAGACGCTGTTGCTGTTTGCAGGACCTGTCACCTATGGCTCTCTGACCCTGCCGGTACGAGCCCTTAAAAGGACTGCTAGAATGTGCTCTCCCTAAGCTGTCTAACGCTGTGTATGCAGCGCATACAGCTGTATCGGCGATAGGACAAAGGACGGATCTGCGACAGTGATGTCTGACACCAAAGACGCAGAAGGCAGATAATGGCGATCGTGAAGAAAATGTCCGGTTTTATAATGCAGGGACATGTGACATGCAGATCCTATCACACATGCCGTTGCTTCTCTGCCTCAAAGTCCACTTAGGTGTGTGTGTGTCTGTGATTGGCTGACATGCTGGCCAGCCCCACAAGACGCGCGCGCTTAGGGAAGGAAGACAAGAAAAAAAAAAAAAAAAATGGCGATCGCCATTATAGAAACAGCAGTGATCTGAAGGCGCTGTTCACGCACACTATACACTGAAATGTGATAATAGTTTGATTCACAGAGTGACTTACACTATTACAGCAGAAACCAAGCTAAGATTTAGCTGTTTTTTGGCTGCTAGAACCGTTCTCGAACGTTTCTAGAACTATCGAGCTTTTGCAAAAAGCTCGAGTTCTAGTTCGATCTAGAACATGCCCCAAAATCACTCGAGCCTAGAACTGGAGAACCACGAACCACGAACCGCGCTCAACTCTAATCATGACACGTGGGCTATAACACAATAGACCGTGTGACAAAGAAGAAAGGAGAGAAAGAAGAGGAAGAAAATGCAACTACCTGTAACATTACGTGATAGTCACTGGTAAGTATCACTTGACAATTCAAGTGAAAAAGGATTCCTTTATTAAAGGGTTCTCAGTCGCCTCAGGATCATGAAATACTAGGGTAAATGATATGAGAATGGGTAAGAAGCACCACTAAAGGAAATATGAGATGCAGGACATATATCTATAAACCCCTGAACTACATGATAGAAATAAAAAGAAGAAAAAAGAAAAAAAAGAAGAAAGAAGAAGAACACATAGAATGCGGAAAGAGAATGGGTACAACTACCTGAGTTACTGCAGGGAGGCCCCTGGTTGGTATTGTGAGGGTTAGTGGAATTCCTTCACTGAAGGGTTCTCAGTTGCCTCAGGTTCGTGAAAAATGCTATAGACAAATAATGCCCGGAGAAAAGGGGTTCATATACAGCGAATAATGGTAATACAAGGTACATGTGTCACATGTAATAGTATATATATATATATTGTACTAAGCTCTACACCAGAAATAGAAAGTAGTCCCTCTGCCTTCTGTCTAGGTGCCCTGAGTTATGTCCTGTAAACTGTCACAGGGACCCAGACACACATGTGTAGTAGGGGAATATCCCTGCTGAGATGCCAGTGCTAGAGCACTCGTTTGCTGTGGAGTTGAACGCTATGTGAGCAGTTCTTACCTTCAATGAGCAGAAGTCTCTTTTTTCAGATTTCAATATCTCTGTGGGTATCTGGCAGAAATATGGAATACTCTTTACTGCTAAGACCCTGTACACCACTCCCACTAAAGGGGGCTTTACACGCTGCGACATCGCTAATGCGGAGTCGTTGGGGTCACGGAATTTGTGACGCACATCCGGCCGCATTAGCGATGTTGCTGCGTGTGACACCGATGAGCGATTTTGCATCGCTGCAAAAACGTGCAAAATCGCTCATCGGTGACATGGGTCTCCATTCTCGATTATCGTTACTGCAGCAGTAACGATGTAGTTCGTCGCTCCTGCGGCAGCACACATCGCTCCGTGTGACACCGCAGAAACGAGGAACCTCTCCTTACCTGCCTCCCAGCCGCTATGAGGAAGGAAGGAGGTGGGCGGGATGTTCCGGCCACTCATCTCCGCCCCTCCGCTGCTATTGGGCGGTCGCTCAGTGACGTCGCTGTGACGCCGCACGGACCGCCCCCTTAGAAAGGAGGCGGTTCGCCGGTCACAGCGACGTCGCCGGGCAGGTAAGTATGTGTGACGGGTCTGGTCGGTGTTGTGCAGCATGGGCAGCGATTTGCCCGTGTCGCGCAACAGATGGGGGCGGGTATCCACACTAGCGATATCGGGACCGATATCGCAGTGTGTAAAGTAGCCTTTAATAAACTGTGTAAAGGATTTTAAGTAAAAATCCACAATAAACCAGCGCTAGATGGGTTTTTATAATTTTATTAATAGACCACAAATAAAAAATTTTTTGCTATCCTTGTTTCAAGACAGAGTATTTGATAATATACAATACACTGATTATTACTAAAACCAAGGACCACATAAAACAAGGACCACATAAAATAAAAAATGAAAGTAATGAGAATAAAATTATTTTGTATAACCAATTAACTTCGAGGTGATACAATATTCACATTCATTTAGTTTTACCAGTCTAATGTAATGCCCCGGCCGGTGGCATATATTTTGTTTGGTTAATAATTTAGACTTATACAATGAAAGATGTACTATACCACCCCTGGCTAACTTACAAGTTTTAAGTTGTACAATATAAGTTTGCGACGTTATATTCGCCCCCAGGGCCTGGGGGAATAAACCTCACAACAACTTGACCGCAAAAAACACCCCGGATTTCTCCGTTGATTAGGCTGGAACCGCTATGTACAGGATTGACCTGTTAGACTTCCAGAGCGGACGTTTTGAGGCCAGTGGCCGCGACTAGTGCTGGCTCTGGGGGAGATGTATGGTTACCGACATCCCTCTTTACAGAGCCTTTATAACACTTCACAAGGCCACAAACCAGCCGGTCCCGTATTCTCCCAAATGTACTTTCGAAATCAAGCAGTACGAAGCCACTGAAAGCACCAAGATGTTGGCTGCGGACAACAATAAGATCAGCGGTAACTACTCAGCCTCTCCAGCGGGCAGTCCAGACCGTATCCAGTGTCAGCTGACTGATTCCACACAGGAGGAAGTTGCTTGGCAGGTTAGCACCACACAAGGCTCCGATCCGCTTCCAAACGAGCAATGCAGAACCGCTGGAGGTACCAATGTATCCTGGTTGCAGACAAAGGAAATGTCAGCGGTAACCTCTCAACCTCTCCAGCAGGCAATCCGTACCGTGTCCAGTGGAAGCCGGTTGATTCCACACGAGGGAGAGATTACTTGGCAGGTTATCAACGCACAGGTGAGGTAGGCTAAAAAAAAGAAAACTGATCCGACGCGCGTTTCGGGGGCGTGTAACGGCCCCCTTCCTCAAGGATAACTCAGCTGTTGCCTAGAGCACTATTTATGCATATATTTAATTGGTTATAATTTGCATAAAATTAAACAATGTTTAAATTCAACCAACATTCAATGACCACTACATATATCAATTTGTGAAAGACCGTTCATAATAGCCATATAATATAATTATGTGCAAAGGTTTTTCTAAAGGTTTTTCTAAAAAGATATAGCCTTGCTTGTATCATCATATACTGGGAAGACAATGTGTATATATGCATATGCTTTTTTTCAACAATAAATTTAACAAAAGGACATCATAAAGGTGTAATATAAATTTGCTATAATATGAAAAGCCCCTTATATCTACATCAACCTTGGGCAAGTGAAGCACCAATTTTAATATATATTATGCATATATACACATATATCTCCATGACAATCGCTTTTTTTTTTTTTTTTTTTTCCTTCTCTCCGTATTATTATCAGTACCTATTACTCCTCTACCTATAAAAATATAAATTAATTAAAAGCAAACAGTTCTATATCATTATTGAGTCCATATGGTTTCAAGGTGTTCAATTCAAAAATCCATTGGCTTTCTGCTCGTGACATTTTTTTAATGAAATCGCCACCTCTCCAATCCTTAGTTATTTTTTGTACGCCCCATACTTGGGATCCTTTAAAGGACCCTCCATGTTTTAACACATAATGTCTGGATAGGGGGTGCTTAGTACATTTATTTTTAACACTTCTAATGTGCTCACCCACCCTTTTCCATAGGGGTCTAATAGTTCTCCCAATGTATTTTTTCTGACAGGGACATTGAATGCAATATACTACTCCCTTTGATTGACATGTAATAAATTCTCTAATCATGACTTCTGACTGCCCCTGTAAGAAGGATTTCCGTGAAATATTTTTTGTATTCTTACATACTATACAGCTTTTGCATGGAAAAAAACCTTTCAGGCCAAATAATCCTCCCTTATTAGGTGCTGTAAGATTACGTATGGTGGGTGCCACTAAATTGCCAATATTGTTTGCCTTCCTATATATGAATATAACGTCGCAAACTTATATTGTACAACTTAAAACTTGTAAGTTAGCCAGGGGTGGTATAGTACATCTTTCATTGTATAAGTCTAAATTATTAACCAAACAAAATATATGCCACCGGCCGGGGCATTACATTAGACTGGTAAAACTAAATCAATGTGAATATTGTATCACCTCGAAGTTAATTGGTTATACAAAAGAATTTTATTCTCATTACTTTCATTTTTTATTTTATGTGGTCCTTGTTTTATGTGGTCCTTGGTTTTAGTAATAATCAGTGTATTGTATATTATCAAATACTCTGTCTTGAAACAAGGATAGCAAAAAATGTTTTATTTGTGGTCTATTAATAAAATTATAAAAACCCATCTAGCGCTGGTTTATTGTGGATTTTTACTTAAAATCCTTTACACAGTTTATTAAAGGCTACTTTACACACTGCGATATCGGTCCCGATATCGCTAGTGTGGATACCCGCCCCCATCTGTTGCGCGACACGGGCAAATCGCTGCCCATGCTGCACAACACCGACCAGACCCGTCACACATACTTACCTGCCAGGCGACGTCGCTGTGACCGGCGAACCGCCTCCTTTCTAAGGGGGCAGTCCGTGCGGCGTCACAGCGACGTCACTGAGCGACCGCCCAATAGCAGCGGAGGGGCGGAGATGAGTGGCCGGAACATCCCGCCCACCTCCTTCCTTCCTCATAGCGGCTGGGAGGCAGGTAAGGAGAGGTTCCTCGTTTCTGCGGTGTCACACGGAGCGATGTGTGCTGCCGCAGGAGCGACGAACTACATCGTTACTGCTGCAGTAACGATAATCGAGAATGGAGACCCATGTCACCGATGAGCGATTTTGCACGTTTTTGCAGCGATGCAAAATCGCTCATCGGTGTCACACGCAGCAACATCGCTAATGCGGCCGGATGTGCGTCACAAATTCCGTGACCCCAACGACTCCGCATTAGCGATGTCGCAGCGTGTAAAGCCCCCTTTAGTGGGAGTGGTGTACAGGGTCTTAGCAGTAAAGAGTATTCTATATTTCTGCCAGATACCCACAGAGATATTGAAATCTGAAAAAAGAGACTTCTGCTCATTGAAGGTAAGAACTGCTCACATAGCGTTCAACTCCACAGCAAACGAGTGCTCTAGCACTGGCATCTCAGCAGGGATATTCCCCTACTACACATGTGTGTCTGGGTCCCTGTGACAGTTTACAGGACATAACTCAGGGCACCTAGACAGAAGGCAGCGGGACTACTTTCTATTTCTGTTGTAGAGCTTAGTACAATATATATATATATACTATTACATGTGACACATGTACCTTGTATTACCATTATTCGCTGTATATGAACCCCTTTTCTCCGGGCATTATTTGTCTATAGCATTTTTCACGAACCTGAGGCAACTGAGAACCCTTCAGTGAAGGAATTCCACTAACCCTCACAATACCAACCAGGGGCCTCCCTGCAGTAACTCAGGTAGTTGTACCCATTCTCTTTCCGCATTCTATGTGTTCTTCTTCTTTCTTCTTTTTTTTCTTTTTTCTTCTTTTTATTTCTATCATGTAGTTCAGGGGTTTATAGATATATGTCCTGCATCTCATATTTCCTTTAGTGGTGCTTCTTACCCATTCTCATATCATTTACCCTAGTATTTCATGATCCTGAGGCGACTGAGAACCCTTTAATAAAGGAATCCTTTTTCACTTGAATTGTCAAGTGATACTTACCAGTGACTATCACGTAATGTTACAGGTAGTTGCATTTTCTTCCTCTTCTTTCTCTCCTTTCTTCTTTGTCACACGGTCCAGACTGCCAGGACCCAACTACCACCATTTTTCCCCCCTAGAAAGACACGACACCGTTCTCTTATAAATTAAAATACTTTTATTTGAATTTTCCATTTTGGAGAGAGGCATGGAGAAAAAACCACTCTCATCTTTTGGCATAAAATTTGGTCGCAGCTTTAAACCAGGCATTAACTTGCCAACATCACGGGGTTCAGGTAAATGTACCGCCTTCCGGCCGTCCGGCGCGGGTATTTCACCACCACTTTTTCTACCCCTTCCGCTGCTGCGACTTAAACACAGAAAACTCAATCAACTTGGAAAACAAAAAGGGAGGGAGGGTGGGAAAACAGGTCCGGGTCCTGCAGCCGAGAGGCTGGAAGCTGGGCAGCACGGTGATATGTATCCAGGAGGCGGGGCTTAGGCCAGTCACACCACAGGAGGCGGGGGCGGCAGGTCAGTGTCTTTCTAGGGGGAGACCTCTATTTAAACATGCATAGGGGCCAGCAGTCAGGGGGCAGCATCTCAAGTTTCTGGCTGCAGTGCCCCTCAGACTGCCAGGACCCAACTACCACCATTTTTCCCCCCTAGAAAGACACGACACCGTTCTCTTATAAATTAAAATACTTTTATTTGAATTTTCCATTTTGGAGAGAGGCATGGAGAAAAAACCACTCTCATCTTTTGGCATAAAATTTGGTCGCAGCTTTAAACCAGGCATTAACTTGCCAACATCACGGGGTTCAGGTAAATGTACCGCCTTCCGGCCGTCCGGCGCGGGTATTTCACCACCACTTTTTCTACCCCTTCCGCCAAGGAGCAGCACCGCGCCAGCAAGCTGCGACCCCCCCCAAAAACTGAAATACCTGAGCCGTCCCAGGCATTTCCGAAACCACCATATCCATAACATCATCATTTTGGGGTGTACCCATCCGAGCTTAAGGACAGCCAAATATTGCCTTCCAGCTGGCGGTGCCAGACCAACAACCTCTTTTTTTTTTTTTTTTTTTTTTTTAAAAAACACTTTATTAACAGCACAACTTGGGTAGGCCCTGATCGACCATGCGCCAGGAGAGATCCTTATCACATTCTTCCATAGCTCCAAGCCACCTGGGCCAGAGGGTAACCTTCGACCGGATCGTTGTAACACTCCACACTAAAACAGGGAAACTTGTACCTCTCTGACCGGATAAGGGTAAGAGGCCTAGCTAGACGGCCTTGGACCAGCTACTTGAAGCCTATGTGTATCACCAAGTCGGTTGTAGAAAAGAGAGCTCACGCAATCTTGATCGCCTCTGATAGACCCACAGCTGAGCCAAGCTCCGGCAACCTTTCCAATTACTTTCACTGTAACAGGAACCAAGAACCGACCACCAAGGCGAAGAGGCGAAGATCCGCTCTCCTCGCAGACAACATACATGGAAGTAACCTCGGACCCAATCACTGGGCCGACTTGGATCTGAAAGGCAAAAACACTGTCAGAACAGGGAATTCTCGTAACCATCAAACACCTCGTCTCTCCAAGGTGGTACTGACAAAAAGACAAAAACCCACAAAAATTTTTTTTTTTTTTTTTTTTTTTTTGGATAAACAAATCACAATCATGTCATTTTACATTAGCCCTGTACACTGTTCTGAATCTCCTTGCGTGTCGAATAAAACCCGATTTCAAAAAACCAACTCCGACCTGACGTCCCTCATAATGCATTTCCATTGTCGTTACCTGATCCACTGAAAACTGTGCTCATGTATGCTGGCTCCTGAAGCCTTGTAGCACCCCAACTCTGGGAGAGTACGTGCCGGGTACCACGGCTGGCAAACACCAAAATAACGAGTAACCGTCGCATTACCAACCAAAAACCAGCCCACAAAATGGAGGACCAACTACGTAACGCTAAAATGAAGGGCCGTCGTCATGGGTAAAAACTGGTCCCATACACCCGCTCGCCTAAGAGACATAAACGACAACGTCGGGACACCCGCCGAGTGAGGGAAAAAGATCCAAAATATCAATGTATAGATTTGCAATGGGGCGAACAATCCAAACCCCCACTTTTTTCTTTTTTTTTTTTTTTTTTTTTTTTAAAACAAAACAAACAATCTTCGGCTAAAAAAGAATAGGCCTACTGTGCTCCACTCGCTTACCATAATCATCCAACCCTTCAATACCTTTCACCCCACAAGACCCTCATCGCTTCAGTACCGTTCCGCAATTTAAAAATGGGAAGACCGACCTCGTAACAGTTTGCTTGCAACCGAAATTGGTGCACATTCGCTGAATACTGCAGGGTGTGTATTACTAGAGGGTGGCTTGTAAAATCGTCACGCACATCAACCACCAGAGCAACACCCGCTGAATAACGTACCATCGAACCGTCAGGTCAATGCAAAATGGAGGCCCGGATCATAGGCCTAACTTCACCGAGCACCCCACCATCTAGCTGAGAACTCCAACCTTGATCCTGCTGGTGGGTTGAGTTACCAAAATACCTGAGATTGGGATTGCAATAAGGTGCCCGATACTAACCCGGAACCCAGATGCCTGTTTTGCCTTCAACCCTGCGTTGACCCATAATCATTCCAAGCCACAAAAACCTAATCAGCCTGATTACTTATTCGAGGAAAGGGCTGTAGTTGGTTAAGGCTTTTACCCACCGGCATCGTCGGACCACTGGTCATTCTCCTATTTCCCAGTCCACCCCCCCTTTTGTGTAGCTGGAACCGAAATAGGGGGAAAGGCGCAATCAAAGTTAGGTTAATGGACCATGTCCCCCCGGGCCCAGCATAAGGAGCATTTTTTTTTTTTTTTTTTTATATATAACTATATAAACACTTTGTATCGCAAATGATCCCAAACAGCTGGCCCTGCAACGCCGTAATACTCCATCTACAAATCTGTCTGTTCCTGCTCTTGAAACTATTATGGCATGGCACGGTGGCTCAATGGCTAGCTGCAGCCCTGGGGTCCTGGGCCCAAATCCCGCCAAGGACACCATCCGCAAGGAGCCTGTACGTTCTCCCCGTGACTGCGTGGGTCTACTCCGGGCACTCTAGCCTCCTCCCACACCCCCATAAACATACAGATAGGGAATCCAGACCGTAAGCCCCGATGGGGCAGCGTCCCCAATCCATGCAACGCACACAAAAACTAAAAGTGAATTTATACCTTTTAGAATATGTATGTGGAAGTAATTGTCCAGAAAATATTAGCGGGCATAATTATTCTGCGAATAGCTAACATTGCCGGTTTTCCCATCTCACTTGTTTATTTTCAGTTCTTACGGTAAGGAAAACCAATTAAAACATACGTAATTAACCAAAGAGGGAAAATCTAGTAAAAAAGGATGAAAATTACTTCACTACAAAAAAGAAGCAGTTTTAGAAAAACAATCAAACCATGCAAATGTACAGAGATATACTTCTCACATTTCGATAAAACTAACTGTGACCAATATAGATCCCTTCTTTCAATTACAGCATGACATTAGGGGTAAAACAGGGGGGTTAGATCCCGTGATCCCATAATATTGTCACTAATCAATAAATCACTTGAAGGGTCAGTTAACCGGTGGCAACAAGATTATTACAAGGAATGGAGGCCGCCTGTATTAAACTAAGGTTGAAAAATTAAGATATGTTTAATTTTTGAAAGACGTCTCAGAGGATATCTCATTTGTACCTCTTCCGACAGGCCTACAAGCTGCCGTAACCCTCAGTCCGATACAGCGCCGCACAATCAGCTCTGCCCTCATCTACTGTCTCCTCACCCATCCCCTGTAGACTGTGAGCCCTCGCGGGCAGGGTCCTCTCTCCCCCTGTACCAGTCTGTGCCTTGTACGGTTTATGATTATTATACTGGTACCTATTATGTAAAAACCCCTTTCGCATGCAAAGCGCCATGAATTATATGGCGCATAATAAATAATAATAATTTGTATAAATACCCGTGTGGTCAATATAAATAAACTGCCACCAAACTTAATCCTCCGAAATAGGGAAGGCTTCTTTACAGTTAGAGCAGGTAGATTGTGGAATGCTGTCTACAAGGGGTAGGAATGCTAGATACCATCACAGCTTTTAACAGAAACGGGGGAGGGCGATTCCCTCAGCACCAATAACATTGTTATAAATAACTTAGTGACAACATGTAGAGCTGGGCGGGACGCCTGTTACCTGTGACGTCACGTTATCCTCCCTAGGGGGACTTATCCCACCCCGCATTCCCCATCAGGGTACTCACCTGGTGATTCAGGAAATGACAAGACGACTGGATCTAGATCTACCCACGTAACGCCTGCTACGACGACGCTCACACCTATCCAAGGGTTAAGATGACAGACTCCGGACATGGTGGCTACCCATGCCAAAGCTTGCTACCGTGACCCCTGCACATGACCGTACAACGCGATAGTCGGCACCGCACCCACCGCCGCCATAACATGCTGAAATCCCCTGTGTGACAACGGGGCGGGGCTGTTAACAGTCACCATTGTCATAATGTCAAATGGAGTGTGTTTTGGCCTGGGAGGGGGCTTGGTGTAGGTGTGGTATCAGCAGGAGGGAAAACACGCCACCTGCTGACTGTTGCTTCTTGCCCCTGTTCACTACCAGCCCCCCTCAATTTGAACATTGAAGTCCTAACAGAATCCCTTAACCCGCCCGCTCACTGGGAGACCCACATGGTCCCTGGTTCATTCCCAGGCTAGCCCCCTTGGCATTCCCGGGGCATACAAACGGAGGGGAGGGGAAGTTCAGTGCGTGTGGGATGGGGTGATTTGACTCTTGCAGGTTAGTGCCTGCATACTAGATTCTCCCCTACCGTGCCTCCAACCTGCGCTGTGACAGGGACTGCACTGAGTCTGCACTTCAATTAGGCTGTGTGCCTAATTCATGCGTCCTGCGTCCCCTGCACAGTCTATGGAGACTGTGTAGAGGCCGTACGCACGTTGCATAGTAGAACGCAGCGATTCAGCTGTTGCCCGAATCGCTGTGTTCTAAGAAGTGACATGTCACTTCCGTGCGCTTTGCCGGCAGCTCCTGCTCTGTCTATGGCAGGAGCTGCAGGCTGAGCGCACGTTCTCTACCGGCACCATGCGCCTCAGAACGGAGCTTTTCAGCTGCGCTCTGAGGCACACCTTTTAGGTGCCGTGCAGAGCGCACACAGCCCTACCCAGCTCCTCCTCGGCACTGGCGACGGTGTCTGGTCGGCGGTTGCTGGGCGGCGGGTGGGCGGGGCCAATGACAAAGAGCGCGAAGCGCTCTTTTTCAAACTTAATGGCGGCTCAAGCTGACCGGCGGGCGGGTAGTTCCCTCAGAACGCCGCTCGCCGGCGCACGTAGCTTGAGCCTCAGCAGGGAGGGAGCCGCTCATAGCAAACAGCGCCGTGAGCAGAACGCTTTCCTCCATGCTGATTTTAGGGGAGGAGGGGGGGGGTGGGAGGAGGGGGGGGGGGGGTGGGGGGAGGGGGGGGGTGAGGTTGTTAAATAATGGCGAGCACAAGCGGACCAGCGGGCGGGTAGTTCCCTTAGAACGCCGCGCTCACCGGTCACACATCGCTTGTGCCTCAGCATAGAGGGAGCCGCTCACAGCTAACAGTGCTGTGAGCTGAAACGCTTACCTCCCTGCTGATAGCTCTCTTACCGCCTCCAGGAGCGGGTCCCTGTGTCCGGCTGCCCAAACAGGTCCGGGTCCTGCAGCCGAGAGGCTGGAAGCTGGGCAGCACGGTGATATGTATCCAGGAGGCGGGGCTTAGGCCAGTCACACCACAGGAGGCGGGGGCGGCAGGTCAGTGTCTTTCTAGGGGGAGACCTCTATTTAAACATGCATAGGGGCCAGCAGTCAGGGGGCAGCATCTCAAGTTTCTGGCTGCAGTGCCCCTCATTGTGTTATAGCCCACGTGTCATGATAACACTTGTACCATCTTTTCATTTAGATTCCACCTACAATTATTTACCGATTCCAGTTCTGAAATAGGCTTTCATGATCTACTCACTAGAATTCTCAAGTGCATAAGGTACTGAGACATATACATGTTCACACCATTATAAAGAACAAAGTATAAACATTGAGGTTTTTCTCACACCCATGTTCCTGTGTTCTTTGATATGATATGTGTTCATTTCCTTCACTATATAGGATTGCAAGTTTTCCATTTGTACCTTAATGGCAATGACGCTATACAATTGAACACATATCATCCTGTTATCCATATAGGTGTGTATTTACCTGCTTGACTATTTTTGGTTGTTTGATCCAGAATGTTTCTCCAGATAGGTCATGTGGAAATTTTCTTTCCTCAGTACAAATGTTTTCACTATGGCTTTGGAAAAATTTTTTGTATGTGCATCATGGTCATTTGACCCATTGTACTCTCAAGTAGCAATATATTGTACTGTTATGTTGTACTATGTACTAATTACGTGTTTATATGGTTTTGTAACCCTTTATGATCTTAGATAACTTTATCCTTGATAAAGACCTAAAAACAAGGTCGAAACGTTGGATGAATTATCCTTTTGCACAAATAAAGAATTTTCAGCATTCCAAGAGTTCTTTTCTTACGTTATTGATCACTATAGTGTGCCAGAGCTATTTCTATTGAATTGACTCTTATTTTTTCTGAGCACCTGCTATATACACAGTGACCCAGACATATTCAAGTTTCATTCAGAAGGCAGAGGGAAGCCTTAGCAGCTGAGCCTATATCTTGGCTTGTGAGCATTAGAACAGGCCGGCGATTACAGGGTAACATGAAAAATGTCCAGCTTGCATTATGACTAGAACATGACAATATCCTTTTAAGTACTAACCTATGATGCGTTCCTAAGCAGTTGATGTTATATGTTCTACATTTCATTTTCTGCATACTTTACAAGTAGTAGAATTTGCTTTGATATAGGCAACTGGATTTTCACAATGAAAAGGCAAAGGATAACGCCCGAAAAAGACGCCATACATTATGTCAGTGCCATCACTGACAAACCTGGATTGACCATGAAATACATCAATCCCCTTAAAGGTGAGTTAAAACAAGTTTTAACTAAATTGCCTTAATATTGTCATGCATTAGAATGACTGTCTTAGGTAATGATAAATATTTTCTACAGGAAGAGGAGTGTTTGCTGAAACTGAAATCGAAAAAGGGAGTTTTGTTGCAGAATATCGAGGCGAGCTCACGTATGCACTTACGATGGTAGACAACTACTCGAGATTTATGGTTGTGGTACAAGTCAAAGATCTAATGGCCCATACTGCAGCGAAGGTCTTCCAAGCACACTTATGCAGACCTCATGGCTACTCAGAGAGAGTCCTCACAGATCAAGGCACAGCCTTTGAAGCGGAAATCTTCAAGGACTTCTGCAGCTTTTACCGATGCAGGAAGATGCGCACTACACCCTACCATGCTCAAACCAATGGTTATCAACCTGCTCAGGACTTTACCCCATATTCCAGATGTGGCCTTACAAGTGATTTATAGAGGGGTAACAATACGTTGGGATCACCGGATCTAATCTCCCTTTTTATACACCCTAAAATCTTGTTTGCTTTAGAATAAACAATAACATCATAAAGGTATAGCAGTACCGTTTCAAAGTTTCGGTGTCCCAAGCAGCATTCCATCAGCCTCTGGAAGGTTCCTGGCAAATTGCACAGCTCGAAGGGCATGCTTTTGAACTCGCAGAGACCCATCGGGGTGGCAAAGGCGGTCTTCTCCCGGTCTGCCTCAGCAACGGACACTTGCCAATAGCGACTAGTGAGATCAAGGGTAGAAAAATAATTTGCAGTTCTCAATGCAGCTAGCTATTCCTCAATACAGGGGAGTGGTGCTGTCCTTCTTCTTTAACAGGACCAACGGAGCTGCCCAGAGGCTACAACTGTCACGGATAACCCCAGCCTCCTTCATGTTGCTCAACATGTCCTTGGTACACTGGTAATGTGCAGGTAGTTTTGGCTTATATCTCTCTTTGATGGGTGGGTGTGCACTTGTGGGGATGTAGTGTTTGACCCCTTTTATTCTTCAAAAGTCTAGCGGATGTTTGCTGAAGACTTGCTCGTATTCTTGCACTAGCCTGTAGACCCCCTTCTTGTGATGTGAAGGTGTGGAGTCAGTGCCTACGTGTAATTCCTTACACCACTCCTCTGGCTGACTTGGTGAGCTGTCACTGAATGGGTGGGCTGAAGCAATGGTGGATGCTGCTGTTTGGATAGCATGTGTATCTACTGAGAACAGCTTATCAATGGTGGCAAATCGGAGCAGCTTAATCTCTTGCTCTCCGCAGTTCAACACTCTCATGGGCACTCTTCCCTTCCATATTAATGAATAAAACTATGATGTAAATAGCATATAGATACCCCACAAATGCAGATAAAAGTAGGTTATGGGAAAAGGGGGAAGAGAGAAACAGGAAAATAGTGGAATAAAGTATACCTTCCAGGTGGGAGAGGAAATGGCAGCACAGCCAGTGGAGGTGAAGCAAGGGGAGCCTGCAACTAAAGAGTTGAGAGCGTTATCACATGGTGACTGAGCCTGATTGTAACGGGAGCATAGAGGTGCCGATCCTGTCTTACCTGCGTTGGTGTAGAAGTGGGTGTCCTGTGGTGGAGTCAGCTATGTGCAGTGGTGGCCGTGGGTTCTTTTATGTGCGACCGTAGTAATAGCTGCGCCCACTTCCTGTATGGGAGTGGAATGCAGTGAGGGTAATGGAACGCACGCCTGCGCATTTGTGTTTAACGTCGCGCATGTGCAGAACGGAGAAAAGGCTGCGCTCACTTCCTAATGAAAGGGAGTGAGACGCATCTGGGAAGGGAAGGGAAAAGATTAGGGTTTGGGGATGATGAAAGGGCTTTCTACGGGCAAGGATGGCAAAGGGTGGCAGTGACGGAAAGTCAGGCAGCCTGTCCTGTCCTGTCCTGTCCGTCCGTCTTTTTGTATCATGAATTGGAAAGACTGCAAGGGGGAGGGGAGGTGCTTGTGTCCAAAAGGAGGAGTTATTCAGATTCATTGCAGTGGGCGGCGGCTGCAAAAAGCACCATTCTTCTTGTTTTTGCTCTGCAAAACAGCCTTTTCAAGGGTTGGCTTGGGTGACAAAATGTCTTCTGTAGGCGTGGGTTTGTCTCCCTCTCCCTAAGATGTGTCCGGTATAGGCCAGGGTGCCACTCAAGGCCGTAACCAATTCGGGTTATAGCTTCTCGGCCTTTTGGCTAAGATCAAGTGTAGTTTCGGAGGACGCTACCTTGGTCGGTACTGGAAGGTGCCTGGGATTGCACGTCTGCCGGCCTTGAGGAAGTGTGTGCGCCTTCTGGTGACACATAGCCCTCTTGTGCCTGGACGGTTCCCAGGCAACGGGAGGCGATCACCTTTGTTATTTTGAAGTCCTACTGATAAACAGAAAAAAAAAAAAATTAAATCTGTTCTTATCAGTTTAATATCTGATACGTCCCCTCTCTGGGGACCATATATTAAATGGATTTTTAGAACAAGGAGATGGAAAAAATCTTGCTCTGTCCACTGCACGCATTGACCTGGTATTGCAGTACCTCCAGGACCGGTGCACCCCTTCTTAACCCAGTTTCCAAAAGCAGAACTCAATTCACCTGATTCAAATGAGCCCCATTAGTTAATTGAAAGAAAGCAAAAACTTTATATGCACCTCAATTTGGCCAATTCACTTTTCACACTTTCACCCTTTTTTTTATCTTTCACACCTTTTACTTGCTTTATTGATGCAAAAAGCTGTGCCAAATAGCAAACTCATCTCCACTCAACTTGACCAACTCTGCTATGTCCCGTGCAGTATCTTATTCTCAGTCTTATCTAGATCATTTGCAATTGAATAGAATAGATCCCTTTTGGCTGCTTATGACTGTGTAAAATATGTAGTTTTACTGGGCTGGGATGAGAGAATCCATTGAAGCATGGTGTAGGGATTGTGGTTCCTGTGTGCTAAGAAGAGAGGCTGGCACCAGCCAGAAAGCCCCATTGCAGCCAATAATCACTTAATAACTTTTTCAACTTGTCATCATATGGGAGGCCTTCCATTCCTTGTAGTAGTCTAGTTGCCCACCTTTGAACTGACTCTAACTTCTGAATGTCCTTATTAAAATGTGGAGCCCAAAACTGGTTCCCATATTCCAGATGTAGCCTTACAAGTGATTTATAGAGGTGTAACAATACGTTGGGATCACGGGATCTAATCTCCCTTTTTATACACCCTAAAATCTTGTCCCAAGCAGCATTCCATCAGCCTCTGGAAGGTTCCTGGCGCATTGCACAGCTCGAAGGGCATGCTTTTGAACTCGCAGAGACCCATAGGGGTGGCGAAGGCGGTCTTCTCCCGGTCTGCCTCAGCAACGGACACTTGCCAATAGTGACTAGTGAGATCAAGGGTAGAAAAATAATTTGCAGTTCTCAATGCAGCTAGCGATTCCTCAATACGGGGAGTGGTGCCGTCCTTCTTTTTTAACAGGATCAACAGAGCTGCCCAAAGGCTACAACTGTCACGGATAACCCCAGCCGCCTTCATGTTGCTCAACATGTACTTGGTACACTGGCAATGTGAAGGTGGTATTGGCTTATAGCTCTCTTTGATGGGTGGGTGTGCACCTGTGGGGATGTGGTGTTGGACCCCTTTTATTCCCCCAAAATCTAGCGGGCTTCCCACCGGTAACCCGCTCCCCAGCTTGGATGGATGCTGAGGGAGCCCCTTTTGCCCGCAGGCTCTGGCCCTGGGAACTGTAGCCTTGGCGGTGACTGTGCTTCCCTCTACGGTGTGAGCTGTTGCCTTCAATCGGGTCTTGACTGCTGGGAAACCCTGGAGGTTCCTGTCGCTAACGGATTTGACCGGTTTTACGGCGACTCCTAGCCTGGTCGGGGTCCGTAGGCCCTGCCGGATGGTGCTGGCTTCTCTTCACTCCCCGATCTGGTACCGGCGGGCCACCGCCCATCCCCGGTCCGTACGGTTCACTCCAATCAGCCTCTCCTGCAGAAGGTCACCACCGTCTGCCAACCTTGCTGAGTGCCCGGGCCACACACCCGGACACGGTCAGTCTCCTCTCCTCTTCACTTCTCTAACTCCAAAACTGATCTCTAATCTGACTCCTTTTCCCGCCTCCAGGACTGTGAACTCCTCGGTGGGTGGGATCAACCGCCTGGCCCACCCCCTGGTGTGGACATCAGCCCCTGGAGGAAGGCAACTAGGATTTGTGTTTAGCTTCGGTGTGCCTAGCCGGAGTGTAGAGTGTGTTGGTGTAGTACCTGTGACGACCTGGCTTGTCCAGGGCGCCCATGTGGGGTGTTGGCAGTGTATTTGCGCCTGCGTTCAAAGGTTTGCTGAATGGATAACTGAACGCTGCGCTGGGACAAGGACGTGCTTGATGATGGTGTTATTTCTGAGTAGGCAACTGCAGGTGCAGGACCGGAGGAGGCTTGTTCGCAGGCAGCATGGACAGGGGATTGGCTCGCATGCACAACCAGCGAAGACGTAGCAGTGACATTAGCAAGCACTGCTCCTCGACTGTGTTGTACTTCCCACAAAGTCGGGTGCTTGGCTGACATGTGCCTGATCATGCTGGTGGTGGTCAGGCTGCTAGTTTTGGTACCCCTGCTGATGCTGGCACGGCAGGTGTTGCAAATGGCCTTTTTAGAATCATCTGGATCCAACTTAAAAAACTGCCAGACTCGGGAAGACCTAACATTTGTACAGGCACCTTGTGTCGTGTTGTTGTTCCGGGGAACGGTTGCCTGACTTCTGCCTGGAGCCACCACCCTGCTTCTTACTGCCTGTTGGGATGCTACGCCTCCCTCCCCCTGTGCACTGCTGTCCTCGCTCTGCATATCCTCCTGCCAGGTTGGGTCAGTTACTGGATCATCCACCACGTCGTCTTCCTCTTCCGCACCCTGCTCCTCCTCCTGACTTCCTGACAATTGTGTCTCATCATCGTCCACCCCTTGTTGAGACACGTTGCCAACTTCGTGAGAACGTGGCTGCTCAAATATTTGGCCATCTGTACATACGATCTCCTCATGACCCACTTCAACATGAGCTGGCGAGAGGCCAGAATGTGCGAATGGAAATGTGAACAGCTCTTCCGAGTGTCCAAGTGTGGGATCATTAATGTCCGAGGACGTGTACTCAGCCTTGTGGTAGGAAGGAGGATCAGGTTCTGAAATGTGCGGTGCAGTATCACGGCTACTGACACTTGACCGTGTGGAAGACAGAGTGTTTGTGGTGGTGCCAATCTGACTGGAAGCATTATCCGCTATCCAACTAACAACCTGTTGACACTGGTCTTGGTTCAAGAGCGGTGTACTGCTGCGGTCCCCAAGAATTTGGGACAGGACGTGCGAGCGACTAGATGTGGCCCTTTGTTGTGGCAAAATTAGAGCTTGCCCACGACCTCGGCCTCTGCCTGCACCACCATCACGTCCACTTCCTTGTTCCTTGCCAACGCCCTTGCGCATTTTGCAATGCTGTGCTGACGTGTATTTACTAGACTTGGGCGTTATATCAAAGTTTGTGCAAATTGTGCACCTGTACGCTGCCACCGACAGGCACACACGTGCGGTTTTTAAATGCAAGCACGGACGCACTAAGAACCTAACAGGTTTTAGGAGCAAAAATTAATGACGAGAACTCTGACACTATCAGCCACTGCTGACTGACGTGTATTATACACTACACTTGTGCGTTATATAATAGTTTGGTAAAAACGCACACAAGTGCACCTGTACGCTGCCACCGACAGGCACACACGTGCGGTTTTTAAATGCAAGCACGGACGCACTAAGAACCTAACACAGGTTTTAGGAGCAAAAATTAATGACGAGAACTCTGACACTATCAGCCACTGCTGACTGACGTGTATTATACACTACACTTGTGCGTTATATAATAGTTTGGTAAAAACGCACACAAGTGCACCTGTACGCTGCCACCGACAGGCACACACGTGCGGTTTTTAAATGCAAGCACGGACGCACTAAGAACCTAACACAGGTTTTAGGAGCAAAAATTAATGACGAGAACTCTGACACTATCAGCCACTGCTGACTGACGTGTATTATACACTACACTTGTGCGTTATATAATAGTTTGGTAAAAACGCACACAAGTGCACCTGTACGCTGCCACCGACAGGCACACACGTGCGGTTTTTAAATGCAAGCACGGACGCACTAAGAACCTAACACAGGTTTTAGGAGCAAAAATTAATGACGAGAACTCTGACACTATCAGCCACTGCTGACTGACGTGTATTATACACTACACTTGTGCGTTATATAATAGTTTGGTAAAAACGCACACAAGTGCACCTGTACGCTGCCACCGACAGGCACACACGTGCGGTTTTTAAATGCAAGCACGGACGCACTAAGAACCTAACAGGTTTTAGGAGCGACAATTGCTGAGAAGTCTGACACTATCAGGACTGTTTTAGACTGTGTACACCAGCCCCAGATATGATGAAGGCTGGTATACGGTCACCACTAGGAATGGCTATATACCCTGCCTGCCTGCCTGCCTGCCTGTATACTGCTACAATAGTCCTGACAAGGACTCTTTTGGTCACTAGCCTGTATTCCAACCTGGCTATACCCTGCCTGTATACAGCAACAATAGTCCTGAGAAGGACTCTGCTACTGTACTCCGACCTGGCTATACCCTGCCTGCCTGTATACAACTAGAATAGTCCTGAGAAGGACTTTTGGTCACACTGTTTGCAGCCCTGCTACGGAAATAGCTATAAAGGGCCGCAAACCTTTCCCTGAAGCAGCGACCCTCTCCCTGCACTGACTGTCTGGATAGCTGTGAGCAGAGCACAGCGCGCCCGCCGGTATAAAGGCTCGGTCACGCTGTGCAGGCCGGCCAATCACTGCAATTCCACAACTAACAGGGCTGTGGCATTGCAGTGGTCTGCCAGCCAATCCCTGCATGAGGGCTGGCTCTCAAAAGAGCGCCAACATGCAGGGATGAAGACCACGAGTACAGCACGAGTATCGCGAGATTACTCGGTCCCCGTCGAGTAGACCGAGTACAGTGATACTCGTGCGAGTACCGAGTAGTAACAAGCATGCTCGCTCATCACTATTTATTAGTAAAATGGCTTACACTCCCCTTTTTTCCACTTTTTTCTTCACTACTTTTATAAAGAAATTTTTCCTTTCTTTATTCTTAATGCAATTTTATATAGCAACACCACCATTTTTTGCCACGAACATAATTTTTCTTGTCCGTCATCCCGTTCACCCTTACAGGGTTGTGGACAGATGCACTTGTCACTACACTTCTAAGACTCAATACAGGGTCTGGAGCTCAATGCTCCCTTTTTGTTTTTTTTTTCTTCTTTTTTTTCTTTTTTTCATTTTGTCCTTCTTCTTCTTCTTTTTCTGATTTTTGTCTCAAAAAGCTGATGAAATTTGAAACACTATACCCCAGTGATTTTATAAATGTTTCTCAATATATCACTTGAGAACTTTTATGGCCGGTATTGTAACAGTTGACCATCCCGGCAGTATTTGAAATACAGCAGTCAGTCCTCTGACGTAGCTCCATATGTGTATATATAGAGGTTCTTCCTCCTTTGATTGCATACTGTTCTTTTTTTGCCCTGATGAAGGAGACAGTGATCTCTGAAACACATTGACCGGAAAAAAGAATAAAGAGATGAAATAATTAACATCAGTTTCCTTTGGTGACAGCGCGGCACGCACCCGATTTTCCTCCTATACGTTATTGCTCTTCTACTAGGGGCTGCGGCTGTCGCCATTTGTAACGTGCATTTAGGGGTTGTGACTGGCACAACCTTAATAGGTGAGTGCAACTACTATTAATTATTTGTTACCTTACCAGGTAAGACCCTAATTTGTGCGTCTGCTCCAGAGTTATTTCCCTGATTATTAATATCTGACAGGCAGTGATTGATCCTGCATTCTCACCTTCCTCTCTGTTGCACATTCTTATTGTTCCTATATGCTCTCTATTTCCATCAGACTTTTTTTGTCCTTCGGTGGGGCTCTAACATATGTGCACCATTTATTATTTATTTTTATGGATTCCTTTCTTTTTTCATGCTAGCGTTCATTATGCAGTAGTCATTCATGATATATCTTATATTTGTGAATCCATTAGGGCTCTATATGTCTGGTGCATCACATTGGGTCTTTTCAGTGCACAATAGGCACCTTTTTCTGTTATGCTCTGCTGCCACCTTATGGACATCCTATCAGTGATGCCAGAAAAAAATGGACATGTCTCCGTGCAGCAATCACGGACACGCGGGTACGCCGCACGGAGACACGTGCAGTGAAAAATCACTGATGTGTGAGCAGACCCATTCATTATAATGGATCTGCGTATCTCAGTGATTCTGTTATGTTTAAAAAAAAGCACAAACGTACCAGAATCACTGACGTGTGAAACAGGCCTTATAGTGTTTTGATTTATGTATGTATTATACAACTTCTGTGGATCTTGTATGAGTGACTTTTCTTCATTTTATTGGATTGTTTTAAAATATTGAAATAAAGTCACGCTTCCTATGCATCCTTTTGTATTCTGATTGGCTACTATAATACAGTTTTTAGGCACTGAGATCGATACCAGAGGCATGGTCTTCCGCTTACCAGAGGATAAGCTCAAAAGGCTAAGGGACATAATAGAATGGTTTAGTGCTGTTAAGAAGGTGGCATTAAGATAAATGAAATATATCTTCTCGGTCTTCTCGTTTTCTTGCTGAGTTGTGCCAATGGACAGAGTTTTTTCTAGACATTTGCTATTGGAAACTCAGGGAACCAAAGCTCCTGGATAGAGTTGAGCGCGGTTCGTGGTTCGTGGTTCTCCAGTTCTAGGCTCGAGTGATTTTGGGGCATGTTCTAGATCGAACTAGAACTCGAGCTTTTTGCAAAAGCTCGATAGTTCTAGAAACGTTCGAGAACGGTTCTAGCAGCCAAAAAACAGCTAAATCATAGCTTGGTTTCTGCTGTAATAGTGTAAGTCACTCTGTGAATCAAACTATTATCACATTTCAGTGTATAGTGTGCGTGAACAGCGCCTTCAGATCACTGCTGTTTCTATAATGGCGATCGCCATTTTTTTTTTTTTTTTCTTGTCTTCCTTCCCTAAGTGCGCGCGTCTTGTGGGGCGGGCCAGCATGTCAGCCAATCACAGACACACACACAGCTAAGTTGACTTTGAGCCAGAGAAGCAACGGCATGTGTGATAGGATCTGCATGTCACATGTCCCTGCATTATAAAACCGGACATTTTCTTCACGGACGCCATTATCTGCCTTCTGCGTCTTTGGTGTCAGACATCACTGTCGCAGCTCCGTCCTCCTGAGTCCTATAGCCGATACAGCTGTATGCGCTGCATACACAGCGTTAGACAGCATAGGGAGAGCACTTTATAGCAGTCCTTTTAAGGACTCAAACCGGCAGGGTCAGAGAGCCATACGTGACAGGTCCTGCAAACAGCAACAGCATCTGTGTAGCCAAGGTCAGGGATTTCCTCCCTGCATGTCACCATTAGGAGGGAATAGAAAGGCAGGCTTCCATTCCTCTACCCAGAGCACCACAATCCTGCCACTGTACCCTCCTGTCCTCTGCACACTCCAACTCATTATAACTAAGCCATTATACTAGCAAACACTCAGTGTACCTAGTGGCATCCTATCTGTGGCTATTGGACTTTGCTATAGTCCCACTAGTGCAAAGACATTTGCAGAGCACGTCTGCCTGCATTGCACACTCCAACTTTTTTAAACTAAGCAATTTTACTAGCAAACACTCAGTGTACCTAGTGGCATCCTATACGTGGCTATTGGACTTTGCTATAGTCCCACTAGTGCCAAGACATTTGCAGAGCGCATCTGCCTGCGTTGCACACTCCAACTAATTTTAACTTAGCCATTATACTAGCAAACACTCAGTGTACCTAGTGGCATCCTATACGTGGCTATTGGACTTTGCTATAGTCCCACTAGTGCCAAGACATTTGCAGAGCGCATCTGCCTGCGTTGCACACTCCAACTAATTATAAGTAAGCCATTATACTAGCAAACACTCAGTGTACCTAGTGGCATCCTATCTGTGGCTATTGGACTTTGCTATAGTCCCACTAGTGCAAAGACATTTGCAGAGCACGTCTGCCTGCATTGCACACTCCAACTTTTTTAAACTAAGCAATTTTACTAGCAAACACTCAGTGTACCTAGTGGCATCCTATACGTGGCTATTGGACTTTGCTATAGTCCCACTAGTGCCAAGACATTTGCAGAGCGCATCTGCCTGCGTTGCACACTCCAACTAATTATAAGTAAGCCATTATACTAGCAAACACTCAGTGTACCTAGTGGCATCCTATCTGTGGCTATTGGACTTTGCTATAGTCCCACTAGTGCCAAGACATTTGCAGAGCGCATCTGCCTGCGTTGCACACTCCAACTAATTATAAGTAAGCCATTATACTAGCAAACACTCAGTGTACCTAGTGGCATCCTATACGTGGCTATTGGACCTTGCTATAGTCCCACTAGTGCCAAGACATTTGCAGAGCGCATCTGCCTGCGTTGCACACTCCAACTAATTATAAGTAAGCCATTATACTAGCAAACACTCAGTGTACCTAGTGGCATCCTATACGTGGCTATTGGACCTTGCTATAGTCCCACTAGTGCCAAGACATTTGCAGAGCGCATCTGCCTGCGTTGCACACTCCAACTAATTATAAGTAAGCCATTATTATAATTATTATTATTATTTATTATTATAGCGCCATTTATTCCATGGCGCTTTACAAGTGAAAGGGTATACGTACAACAATCATTAACAGTACATAACAGACTGGTACAGGAGGAGAGAGGACCCTGCCCGCGAGGGCTTACAGTCTACAGGTAATGGGTGATGGTACAATAGGTGAGGACAGAGCTGGTTGCGCAGTGGTCTACTGGACTGAGGGCTGTTGTAGGTTATAGGCTTGTTGGAAGAGGTGGGTCTTGAGGTTCCTCTTGAAGCTTTCCACGGTAGGGGAGAGTCTGATGTGCTGAGGTAGAGCATTCCAAAGTATGGGGGATGCACGGGAGAAATCTTGTACGCGATTGTGGGAAGAGAAGATAAGGGAGGAGCAGAGAAGGAGATCTTGTGAGGATCTGAGGTTGCGTGCAGGTAGGTACCGGGAGACTAGGTCACAGATGTAGGGAGGAGACAGGTTGTGCATGGCTTTGTATGTCATGGTTAGTGTTTTGAACTGGAGTCGTTGGGTGATGGGAAGCCAGTGAAGGGATTGGCAGAGTGGCGAGGCTGGGGAGTAGCGAGGGGAGAGGTGGATTAAGCGGGCCGCAGAGTTTAGGATAGATTGAAGGGGTGCAAGAGTGTTGGAAGGGAGGCCAGAGAGCAGGAGGTTGCAGTAGTCGAGGCGGGAGATGATGAGGGCATGCACTAATGTTTTTGCTGATTCTTGGTTAAGGAAAGCACGGATCCGGGAGATGTTTTTGAGTTGTAATCGGCATGAGGTGAAGAGGGCTTGGATGTGTGGCTTGAAGGATAGAGCAGAGTCGAGGGTCACTCCAAGGCAACGAGCTTGTGAGACTGGGGAGAGTAAGCAACCATCGAGTTTGATGGAAAGGCTTGTTGGAGGAGATGAGTGAGGAGGAGGAAAGACAATGAATTCTGTTTTGTCCATGTTAAGTTTTAGGAATCGCACAGAGAAGAAGGATGAAATAGCAGACAGACATTGTGGGATTCTGGTTAGTAGAGAGGTAATGTCAGGTCCATTATACTAGCAAACACTCAGTGTACCTAGTGGCATCCTATCTGTGGCTATTGGACTTTGCTATAGTCCCACTAGTGCCAAGACATTTGCAGAGCGCATCTGCCTGCGTTGCACACTCCAACTAATTATAAGTAAGCCATTATACTAGCAAACACTCAGTGTACCTAGTGGCATCCTATACGTGGCTATTGGACCTTGCTATAGTCCCACTAGTGCCAAGACATTTGCAGAGCGCATCTGCCTGCGTTGCACACTCCAACTAATTATAAGTAAGCCATTATACTAGCAAACACTCAGTGTACCTAGTGGCATCCTATACGTGGCTATTGGACCTTGCTATAGTCCCACTAGTGCCAAGACATTTGCAGAGCGCATCTGCCTGCGTTGCACACTCCAACTAATTATAAGTAAGCCATTATTATTATTATTATTATTATTTATTATTATAGCGCCATTTATTCCATGGCGCTTTACAAGTGAAAGGGTATACGTACAACAATCATTAACAGTACATAACAGACTGGTACAGGAGGAGAGAGGACCCTGCCCGTGAGGGCTTACAGTCTACAGGGAATGGGTGATGGTACAATAGGTGAGGACAGAGCTGGTTGCGCAGTGGTCTACTGGACTGAGGGCTGTTGTAGGTTATAGGCTTGTTGGAAGAGGTGGGTCTTGAGGTTCCTCTTGAAGCTTTCCACGGTAGGGGAGAGTCTGATGTGCTGAGGTAGAGCATTCCAAAGTATGGGGGATGCACGGGAGAAATCTTGTACGCGATTGTGGGAAGAGGAGATAAGGGAGGAGCAGAGAAGGAGATCTTGTGAGGATCTGAGGTTGCGTGCAGGTAGGTACCGGGAGACTAGGTCACAGATGTAGGGAGGAGACAGGTTGTGCATGGCTTTGTATGTCATGGTTAGTGTTTTGAACTGGAGTCGTTGGGTGATGGGAAGCCAGTGAAGGGATTGGCAGAGTGGCGAGGCTGGGGAGTAGCGAGGGGAGAGGTGGATTAAGCGGGCCGCAGAGTTTAGGATAGATTGGAGGGGTGCAAGAGTGTTGGAAGGGAGGCCAGAGAGCAGGAGGTTGCAGTAGTCGAGGCGGGAGATGATGAGGGCATGCACTAATGTTTTTGCTGATTCTTGGTTAAGGAAAGCACGGATCCGGGAGATGTTTTTGAGTTGTAATCGGCATGAGGTGAAGAGGGCTTGGATGTGTGGCTTGAAGGATAGAGCAGAGTCGAGGGTCACTCCAAGGCAACGAGCTTGTGAGACTGGGGAGAGTAAGCAACCATCGAGTTTGATGGAAAGGCTTGTTGGAGGAGATGAGTGAGGAGGAGGAAAGACAATGAATTCTGTTTTGTCCATGTTAAGTTTTAGGAATCGCACAGAGAAGAAGGATGAAATAGCAGACAGACATTGTGGGATTCTGGTTAGTAGAGAGGTAATGTCAGGTCCATTATACTAGCAAACACTCAGTGTACCTAGTGGCATCCTATCTGTGGCTATTGGACTTTGCTATAGTCCCACTAGTGCCAAGACATTTGCAGAGCGCATCTGCCTGCGTTGCACACTCCAACTAATTATAAGTAAGCCATTATACTAGCAAACACTCAGTGTACCTAGTGGCATCCTATACGTGGCTATTGGACCTTGCTATAGTCCCACTAGTGCCAAGACATTTGCAGAGCGCATCTGCCTGCGTTGCACACTCCAACTAATTATAAGTAAGCCATTATACTAGCAAACACTCAGTGTACCTAGTGGCATCCTATACGTGGCTATTGGACTTTGCTATAGTCCCACTAGTGCAAAGACATTTGCAGAGCACGTCTGCCTGCATTGCACACTCCAACTTTTTTAAACTAAGCAATTTTACTAGCAAACACTCAGTGTACCTAGTGGCATCCTATACGTGGCTATTGGACTTTGCTATAGTCCCACTAGTGCCAAGACATTTGCAGAGCGCATCTGCCTGCGTTGCACACTCCAACTAATTTTAACTTAACCATTATACTAGAAAACACTCAGTGTACCTAGTGGCATCCTATACGTGGCTATTGGACTTTGCTATAGTCCCACTAGTGCCAAGACATTTGCAGAGCGCATCTGCCTGCGTTGCACACTCCAACTAATTATAAGTAAGCCATTATACTAGCAAACACTCAGTGTACCTAGTGGCATCCTATACGTGGCTATTGGACCTTGCTATAGTCCCACTAGTGCCAAGACATTTGCAGAGCGCATCTGCCTGCGTTGCACACTCCAACTAATTATAAGTAAGCCATTATACTAGCAAACACTCAGTGTACCTAGTGGCATCCTATACGTGGCTATTGGACTTTGCTATAGTCCCACTAGTGCCAAGACATTTGCAGAGCGCATCTGCCTGCGTTGCACACTCCAACTAATTATAAGTAAGCCATTATACTAGCAAACACTCAGTGTACCTAGTGGCATCCTATACGTGGCTATTGGACCTTGCTATAGTCCCACTAGTGCCAAGACATTTGCAGAGCGCATCTGCCTGCGTTGCACACTCCAACTAATTATAAGTAAGCCATTATACTAGCAAACACTCAGTGTACCTAGTGGCATCCTATCTGTGGCTATTGGACTTTGCTATAGTCCCACTAGTGCCAAGATATTTGCAGAGCGCATCTGCCTGCGTTGCACACTCCAACTAATTACAAGTAAGCCATTATACTAGCAAACACTCAGTGTACCTAGTGGCATCCTATACGTGGCTATTGGACTTTGCTATAGTCCCACTAGTGCCAAGACATTTGCAGAGCGCATCTGCCTGCGTTGCACACTCCAACTAATTATAAGTAAGCCATTATACTAGCAAACACTCAGTGTACCTAGTGGCATCCTATACGTGGCTATTGGACTTTGCTATAGTCCCACTAGTGCCAAGACATTTGCAGAGCGCATCTGCCTGCGTTGCACACTCCAACTAATTTTAACTTAGCCATTATACTAGCAAACACTCAGTGTACCTAGTGGCATCCTATACGTGGCTATTGGACTTTGCTATAGTCCCACTAGTGCCAAGACATTTGCAGAGCGCATCTGCCTGCGTTGCACACTCCAACTAATTATAAGTAAGCCATTATACTAGCAAACACTCAGTGTACCTAGTGGCATCCTATACGTGGCTATTGGACTTTGCTATAGTCCCACTAGTGCAAAGACATTTGCAGAGCACGTCTGCCTGCATTGCACACTCCAACTTTTTTAAACTAAGCAATTTTACTAGCAAACACTCAGTGTACCTAGTGGCATCCTATACGTGGCTATTGGACTTTGCTATAGTCCCACTAGTGCCAAGACATTTGCAGAGCGCATCTGCCTGCGTTGCACACTCCAACTAATTTTAACTTAACCATTATACTAGCAAACACTCAGTGTACCTAGTGGCATCCTATACGTGGCTATTGGACTTTGCTATAGTCCCACTAGTGCCAAGACATTTGCAGAGCGCATCTGCCTGCGTTGCACACTCCAACTAATTATAAGTAAGCCATTATACTAGCAAACACTCAGTGTACCTAGTGGCATCCTATACGTGGCTATTGGACCTTGCTATAGTCCCACTAGTGCCAAGACATTTGCAGAGCGCATCTGCCTGCGTTGCACACTCCAACTAATTATAAGTAAGCCATTATACTAGCAAACACTCAGTGTACCTAGTGGCATCCTATACGTGGCTATTGGACTTTGCTATAGTCCCACTAGTGCCAAGACATTTGCAGAGCGCATCTGCCTGCGTTGCACACTCCAACTAATTATAAGTAAGCCATTATACTAGCAAACACTCAGTGTACCTAGTGGCATCCTATACGTGGCTATTGGACCTTGCTATAGTCCCACTAGTGCCAAGACATTTGCAGAGCGCATCTGCCTGCGTTGCACACTCCAACTAATTATAAGTAAGCCATTATACTAGCAAACACTCAGTGTACCTAGTGGCATCCTATCTGTGGCTATTGGACTTTGCTATAGTCCCACTAGTGCCAAGACATTTGCAGAGCGCATCTGCCTGCGTTGCACACTCCAACTAATTATAAGTAAGCCATTATACTAGCAAACACTCAGTGTACCTAGTGGCATCCTATACGTGGCTATTGGACTTTGCTATAGTCCCACTAGTGCCAAGACATTTGCAGAGCGCATCTGCCTGCGTTGCACACTCCAACTAATTATAAGTAAGCCATTATACTAGCAAACACTCAGTGTACCTAGTGGCATCCTATACGTGGCTATTGGACTTTGCTATAGTCCCACTAGTGCCAAGACATTTGCAGAGCGCAACTGCCTGCGTTGCACACTCCAACTAATTTTAACTTAGCCATTATACTAGCAAACACTCAGTGTACCTAGTGGCATCCTATACGTGGCTATTGGACTTTGCTATAGTCCCACTAGTGCCAAGACATTTGCAGAGCGCATCTGCCTGCGTTGCACACTCCAACTAATTATAAGTAAGCCATTATACTAGCAAACACTCAGTGTACCTAGTGGCATCCTATACGTGGCTATTGGACTTTGCTATAGTCCCACTAGTGCCAAGACATTTGCAGAGCGCATCTGCCTGCGTTGCACACTCCAACTAATTTTAACTTAGCCATTATACTAGCAAACACTCAGTGTACCTAGTGGCATCCTATACGTGGCTATTGGACTTTGCTATAGTCCCACTAGTGCAAAGACATTTGCAGAGCACGTCTGCCTGCATTGCACACTCCAACTTTTTTAAACTAAGCAATTTTACTAGCAAACACTCAGTGTACCTAGTGGCATCCTATACGTGGCTATTGGACTTTGCTATAGTCCCACTAGTGCCAAGACATTTGCAGAGCGCATCTGCCTGCGTTGCACACTCCAACTAATTATAAGTAAGCCATTATACTAGCAAACACTCAGTGTACCTAGTGGCATCCTATCTGTGGCTATTGGACTTTGCTATAGTCCCACTAGTGCCAAGACATTTGCAGAGCGCATCTGCCTGCGTTGCACACTCCAACTAATTATAAGTAAGCCATTATACTAGCAAACACTCAGTGTACCTAGTGGCATCCTATACGTGGCTATTGGACCTTGCTATAGTCCCACTAGTGCCAAGACATTTGCAGAGCGCATCTGCCTGCGTTGCACACTCCAACTAATTATAAGTAAGCCATTATACTAGCAAACACTCAGTGTACCTAGTGGCATCCTATACGTGGCTATTGGACCTTGCTATAGTCCCACTAGTGCCAAGACATTTGCAGAGCGCATCTGCCTGCGTTGCATACTCCAACTAATTATAAGTAAGCCATTATTATTATTATTATTATTATTTATTATTATAGCGCCATTTATTCCATGGCGCTTTACAAGTGAAAGGGTATACGTACAACAATCATTAACAGTACATAACAGACTGGTACAGGAGGAGAGAGGACCCTGCCCGCGAGGGCTTACAGTCTACAGGGAATGGGTGATGGTACAATAGGTGAGGACAGAGCTGGTTGCGCAGTGGTCTACTGGACTGAGGGCTGTTGTAGATTATAGGCTTGTTGGAAGAGGTGGGTCTTGAGGTTCCTCTTGAAGCTTTCCACGGTAGGGGAGAGTCTGATGTGCTGAGGTAGAGCATTCCAAAGTATGGGGGATGCACGGGAGAAATCTTGTACGCGATTGTGGGAAGAGGAGATAAGGGAGGAGCAGAGAAGGAGATCTTGTGAGGATCTGAGGTTGCGTGCAGGTAGGTACCGGGAGACTAGGTCACAGATGTAGGGAGGAGACAGGTTGTGCATGGCTTTGTATGTCATAGTTAGTGTTTTGAACTGGAGTCGTTGGGTGATGGGAAGCCAGTGAAGGGATTGGCAGAGTGGCGAGGCTGGGGAGTAGTGAGGGGAGAGGTGGATTAAGCGGGCCGCAGAGTTTAGGATAGATTGGAGGGGTGCAAGAGTGTTGGAAGGGAGGCCAGAGAGCAGGAGGTTGCAGTAGTCGAGGCGGGAGATGATGAGGGCATGCACTAATGTTTTTGATGATTCTTGGTTAAGGAAAGCACGGATCCGGGAGATGTTTTTGAGTTGTAATCGGCATGAGGTGAAGAGGGCTTGGATGTGTGGCTTGAAGGATAGAGCAGAGTCGAGGGTCACTCCAAGGCAACGAGCTTGTGAGACTGGGGAGAGTAAGCAACCATCGAGTTTGATGGAAAGGCTTGTTGGAGGAGATGAGTGAGGAGGAGGAAAGACAATGAATTCTGTTTTGTCCATGTTAAGTTTTAGGAATCGCACAGAGAAGAAGGATGAAATAGCAGACAGACATTGTGGGATTCTGGTTAGTAGAGAGGTAATGTCAGGTCCATTATACTAGCAAACACTCAGTGTACCTAGTGGCATCCTATCTGTGGCTATTGGACTTTGCTATAGTTTCACTAGTGCCAAGACATTTGCAGAGCGCATCTGCCTGCGTTGCACACTCCAACTAATTATAAGTAAGCCATTATACTAGCAAACACTCAGTGTACCTAGTGGCATCCTATACGTGGCTATTGGACCTTGCTATAGTCCCACTAGTGCCAAGACATTTGCAGAGCGCATCTGCCTGCGTTGCACACTCCAACTAATTATAAGTAAGCCATTATACTAGCAAACACTCAGTGTACCTAGTGGCATCCTATACGTGGCTATTGGACTTTGCTATAGTCCCACTAGTGCAAAGACATTTGCAGAGCACGTCTGCCTGCATTGCACACTCCAACTTTTTTAAACTAAGCAATTATACTAGCAAACACTCAGTGTACCTAGTGGCATCCTATACGTGGCTATTGGACTTTGCTATAGTCCCACTAGTGCCAAGACATTTGCAGAGCGCATCTGCCTGCGTTGCACACTCCAACTAATTATAAGTAAGCCATTATACTAGCAAACACTCAGTGTACCTAGTGGCATCCTATACGTGGCTATTGGACATTGCTATAGTCCCACTAGTGCCAAGACATTTGCAGAGCGCATCTGCCTGCGTTGCACACTCCAACTAATTATAAGTAAGCCATTATACTAGCAAACACTCAGTGTACCTAGTGGCATCCTATACGTGGCTATTGGACTTTGCTATAGTCCCACTAGTGCCAAGACATTTGCAGAGCGCATCTGCCTGCGTTGCACACTCCAACTAATTATAAGTAAGCCATTATACTAGCAAACACTCAGTGTACCTAGTGGCATCCTATACGTGGCTATTGGACTTTGCTATAGTCCCACTAGTGCCAAGACATTTGCAGAGCGCATCTGCCTGCGTTGCACACTCCAACTAATTTTAACTTAGCCATTATACTAGCAAACACTCAGTGTACCTAGTGGCATCCTATACGTGGCTATTGGACTTTGCTATAGTCCCACTAGTGCCAAGACATTTGCAGAGCGCATCTGCCTGCGTTGCCCACTCCAACTAATTATAAGTAAGCCATTATACTAGCAAACACTCAGTGTACCTAGTGGCATCCTATACGTGGCTATTGGACTTTGCTATAGTCCCACTAGTGCCAAGACATTTGCAGAGCGCATCTGCCTGCGTTGCACACTCCAACTAATTTTAACTTAGCCATTATACTAGCAAACACTCAGTGTACCTAGTGGCATCCTATACGTGGCTATTGGACTTTGCTATAGTCCCACTAGTGCCAAGACATTTGCAGAGCGCATCTGCCTGCGTTGCACACTCCAACTCATTATAACTAAGTTGCATTGTCAGGGATATTTATTCTTTATTATTCTGCTGTTAATAAAGCTAGACCACCACTGCAATCTTCACCACCTCTCAATTTTTACTACCACATTTTCAGTCCACAATCTTGTCGCAATCAACATGAGTGGCAAAATGACAGATGCTGGTGGAAAGGGGAAGAGGCGTGGTGGAAAAGGCAAAAAAGGTTTTGTCTGTGGGGAAAGTGCAGCAGCACTGAATACACGTTCAGAGACAACGCTGGCAGCTGGACACGACAAAATCTCCAAGGCGTAACTGGAGAGCTCTGGCCATTTTTCTAGGTTTGAAGCCCAAAAGGAGCAAGGCTCCAGTTGCACAGCCATGGCATCGATGTTCATTTGGAGATACTCCTGTATCATCCTCTCCAGCCGTTGAGTATGTGTCAGACTTGTTGTCTCTGGTGGCCTTGCAAAAGAGGGTCTAAAAAAATTATGAAAAGATTCCATAAAATTGCTGTTACCGGCACCAGATACGGTCCTACTGGTACGGGTAGACTGTTGAAGATGACGAGACCGTCCCATGTTTGTCAAGTTACAACTGGGAGATTCCCTCCCTGCACCTGCACGGTTGTTTGGTGGAAAAGCCGAGCTAAGATCGAGTAACAGCTTCTGCTGATACTCCTGCATACGTGCGTCCCTTTCTATGGCTGGAATTATGTCACAAAATTTGGACTTGTACCGGGGATCTAATAGTGTGGCAATCCAGTAGTCATCATCACTTCTAATTTTGACAATACGACTGTCATGTTGGAGGTAGTGCAACAAAAAGGCACTCATGTGTCTTGCGCAGCCATGCGGACCAAGTCCACGCTGTGTTTGTGGCATAGAGGTGCTACCCGTTCTTTCTTCCTCTGACATCTCCCCCCAACCTCTTTCAACTGAAATTTGACCAAGGTCTCCCTCATCCGCTGAGTCTTCCATGTCCATGGACAGTTCGTCCTCCATTTCTTCATGTTCTCCTGCACCTTGCTCAACATTTCGCCTGCTACTATGCGCCCTTGTCGATCCCTGTTCCCCATGGTCCCATGCCTGCTGCGTTGGTGATGATGAACGTCTGGACCTTGGTGATGTTGTTGTCCCTTGCGCATATGAATCCTCCTGTAGTTCCTCCCCTTCATGTTGTCCCACCCCCTGACTCCGAATAGTGTTTAGCGTGTGCTCCAGCATGTAAATGACTGGAATCGTCATGCTGATAATGGCATTGTCAGAGCTAAACATATTCGTCGCCATGTCGAAACTGTGCAGAAGGGTGCATAGGTCCTTGATCTGAGACCACTCCATCAGGGTGATCTGCCCCACCTCTGCATCTCGTTGGCCCAGGCTATACGTCATGACGTATTGCACCAGGGCTCTGCGGTGCTGCCACAGTCGCTGTAACATGTGGAGAGTTGAATTCCAGCGTGTCGCCACATCGCATTTCAGGCGATGAACCGGCAGGCCGAAAGACTTCTGGAGCGATGCAAGTCGCTCTGCTGCGGCGCTTGAACGGCGGAAGTGAGCTGACAGTTTTCGTGCCCTGTTCAGAAGGCCATCTAGGCCGGGATAGTGTGTTAAAAATTGCTGGACGACAAGGTTCAACACGTGAGCCATACAAGGTACGTGTGTCACAATGCCCAGGCGAAGTGCCGCACCCAGGTTTGCAGCATTGTCGCACACGGCCTTACCAGGCTGCAGGTTGAGTGGAGACAACCATTTATTAAACTCGGACCGCAGAGCTGACCACAACTCCTCAGCTGTGTGACTCTTATTCCCAAGACATGTCAAGCTAAAGACCGCCTGATGCCGTTACGCTCTGCTGCCAGCATAGTAATGAGGCGTGCGTGATTCCTTCTGCGCAGTGAGAACGCTGGTGGCCTGACCAGGCAGGCTTGGGGCGGAGGTGGAGGACCCAGATGAGGTGGAGGATGCAGAAGCTGTGGCGGAACTTGGACAGACAGAGGATTGACACACAAGTCGTGGGGACGGCAAGACTTGTGCAGCAGACCCTTCACCATCTATCACCATAGTTACCCAGTGCCCAGTCAGCGACATGTAACGTCCCTGTCCATGCTTACTGGTCCAAGTATCGGTGGTGAAATGCACCCGTTCACACACAGAGTTTCTCAAGGAAGCGGTGATGTTGTGTGCGACATGCTGGTGTAGCACGGGCACACCTTTCTTAGAGAAGTAGTGGCGACTAGGCATCTGGTACTGGGGCACAGCGACAGACATAAGGTCTCTAAAATCCTGTGTGTCCACTAGGCGGAAAGGCAGCATTTCGGTAGCCAACAGCTTACAGAGGGATAGAGTCAACCTCTTAGCTTTGTCATGGGTCGGAGGAAGTGGCCTTTTATTTGACCACATCTGAGGGACAGAGATCTGGCTGCTGTGTGTAGACGGTGTTGAGTAGGGTGTCCCTGGAAAAATGCAGGTTTGTGAGGAAAGTGCAGGCGGAGACATGATGTTGCCTTCATCCAACGTTGGTGCTATCGATGTCTGAGAGAGCTGTACACACTCACTTGTTTCCCCTTCCAAACCAACTGACGACCTTACAAGCAAACTGCCTGTTGCGGTTACAGTGGTGGAAGTTTGGCGTGGAAAAACAGGTGTGACAGCTGTCCCCACAGTCCTAGAAGATGAAGAGCGCGCGGATGCACTGGAAGGGGCGGGCGGTGGATGGTTCGCTCTTGCAGCATTGCAGCACAGTGAGCTTCCCACCGGGACCTATGATATTTATTCATGTGACGATTCATGGAAGAAGTTGTCAAACTGCTGAGGTTTTGACCTCTACTAAGAGAATCATGACAAATTTTACATATCACATGATTTGGGCGATCTTTTTCTATGTCAAAAAAGGACCAGGCTAGGCAAGGCTTAGAGGCCATGCGACCTGTTGATCCACCCCGAATAATGCTCATAGGCAGAGTGGTGGCTGAGGATGCAGTTGTAGACGTGCTACCAGTGCTCCGACTCTGTCCAGGAAGGCGCAAGGTAACTTCGTCGTCGGTTGCATCCTCCTCCACCGCCTCTGTTGACCTCCTCGAGTGCCTGACTGGGGGTTGACAGTAGGTGGGATCTAGAACTTCATCATCAATTGTTGTGTTTGCACTCCCCTCCCCCTCAGACCGAGCCTCTTCTTGCCCTGACCGAATATTTAAGTTGTCATCCCAATCGGGTATCTGCGTCTCATCTTCATCAGTATGTTCCTCATTGTCTATAACCACAGGTGTTACAGTTTGTGACAAAGGGTCAACATTATGCTCAGAAACTTGGTCCTCACGGCCTGAATCAGAGTCACAAAGGTTCTGGGCATCACTGCAGACCATTTCCTGTTCTGTACTCACTGTAGCTTGGGAGCAGACCTCTGATTCCCAGGCTATAGTGTGACTGAACAGCTCTGCAGACTCAGCCATCTCAGTTCCACCATACTGTGCAGGGCTGATGGAGACTTCAGAGCTGGGAGAAATCAAGTGTGATTGGGATGACAACTCAGAGGACTGGTGTTTTTTGGATGCGGTACTTGAAGTGGCTGAGAGGGCACTTGTTGGACCACTTGAGATCCATTCAAGCATTTTCCTTTTTTGCCCATCATCTACCTTTCTTCCTGTTGTTCGTGTCCGTAAAAAAGGGAGCACATCGGATTGTCCACGGTAAGTAGTAGACATCTTACTTTTGCTGGTAGATGGTCTATCTTCAGCAGATGATAATGGAGCTTTGCCACTTTCCCCACAGACAAAACCTTTTTTGCCTTTTCCACCACGCCTCTTCCCCTTTCCACCAGCATCTGTCATTTTGCCACTCATGTTGATTGCGACAAGATTGTGGACTGAAAATGTGGTAGTAAAAATTGAGAGGTGGTGAAGATTGCAGTGGTGGTCTAGCTTTATTAACAGCAGAATAATAAAGAATAAATATCCCTGACAATGCAACTTAGTTATAATGAGTTGGAGTGTGCAACGCAGGCAGATGCGCTCTGCAAATGTCTTGGCACTAGTGGGACTATAGCAAAGTCCAATAGCCACGTATAGGATGCCACTAGGTACACTGAGTGTTTGCTAGTATAATGGCTAAGTTAAAATTAGTTGGAGTGTGCAACGCAGGCAGATGCGCTCTGCAAATGTCTTGGCACTAGTGGGACTATAGCAAAGTCCAATAGCCACGTATAGGATGCCACTAGGTACACTGAGTGTTTGCTAGTATAATGGCTTACTTATAATTAGTTGGAGTGTGCAACGCAGGCAGATGCGCTCTGCAAATGTCTTGGCACTAGTGGGACTATAGCAAAGTCCAATAGCCACGTATAGGATGCCACTAGGTACACTGAGTGTTTGCTAGTATAATGGCTAAGTTAAAATTAGTTGGAGTGTGCAACGCAGGCAGATGCGCTCTGCAAATGTCTTGGCACTAGTGGGACTATAGCAAAGTCCAATAGCCACGTATAGGATGCCACTAGGTACACTGAGTGTTTGCTAGTATAATGGCTTACTTATAATTAGTTGGAGTGTGCAACGCAGGCAGATGCGCTCTGCAAATGTCTTGGCACTAGTGGGACTATAGCAAAGTCCAATAGCCACGTATAGGATGCCACTAGGTACACTGAGTGTTTGCTAGTATAATGGCTTACTTATAATTAGTTGGAGTGTGCAACGCAGGCAGATGCGCTCTGCAAATGTCTTGGCACTAGTGGGACTATAGCAAAGTCCAATAGCCACAGATAGGATGCCACTAGGTACACTGAGTATTTGCTAGTATAATGGCTTACTTATAATTAGTTGGAGTGTGCAACGCAGGCAGATGCGCTCTGCAAATGTCTTGGCACTAGTGGGACTATAGCAAGGTCCAATAGCCACGTATAGGATGCCACTAGGTACACTGAGTGTTTGCTAGTATAATGGCTTACTTATAATTAGTTGGAGTGTGCAACGCAGGCAGATGCGCTCTGCAAATGTCTTGGCACTAGTGGGACTATAGCAAAGTCCAATAGCCACGTATAGGATGCCACTAGGTACACTGAGTGTTTGCTAGTATAATGGCTTACTTATAATTAGTTGGAGTGTGCAACGCAGGCAGATGCGCTCTGCAAATGTCTTGGCACTAGTGGGACTATAGCAAGGTCCAATAGCCACGTATAGGATGCCACTAGGTACACTGAGTGTTTGCTAGTATAATGGCTTACTTATAATTAGTTGGAGTGTGCAACGCAGGCAGATGCGCTCTGCAAATGTCTTGGCACTAGTGGGACTATAGCAAAGTCCAATAGCCACGTATAGGATGCCACTAGGTACACTGAGTGTTTGCTAGTATAATGGCTAAGTTAAAATTAGTTGGAGTGTGCAACGCAGGCAGATGCGCTCTGCAAATGTCTTGGCACTAGTGGGACTATAGCAAAGTCCAATAGCCACGTATAGGATGCCACTAGGTACACTGAGTGTTTGCTAGTAAAATTGCTTAGTTTAAAAAAGTTGGAGTGTGCAATGCAGGCAGACGTGCTCTGCAAATGTCTTTGCACTAGTGGGACTATAGCAAAGTCCAATAGCCACAGATAGGATGCCACTAGGTACACTGAGTTTTTGCTAGTATAATGGCTTACTTATAATTAGTTGGAGTGTGCAACGCAGGCAGATGCGCTCTGCAAATGTCTTGGCACTAGTGGGACTATAGCAAGGTCCAATAGCCACGTATAGGATGCCACTAGGTACACTGAGTGTTTGCTAGTATAATGGCTTACTTATAATTAGTTGGAGTGTGCAACGCAGGCAGATGCGCTCTGCAAATGTCTTGGCACTAGTGGGACTATAGCAAGGTCCAATAGCCACGTATAGGATGCCACTAGGTACACTGAGTGTTTGCTAGTATAATGGCTTACTTATAATTAGTTGGAGTGTGCAACGCAGGCAGATGCGCTCTGCAAATGTCTTGGCACTAGTGGGACTATAGCAAGGTCCAATAGCCACGTATAGGATGCCACTAGGTACACTGAGTGTTTGCTAGTATAATGGCTTACTTATAATTAGTTGGAGTGTGCAACGCAGGCAGATGCGCTCTGCAAATGTCTTGGCACTAGTGGGACTATAGCAAGGTCCAATAGCCACGAATAGGATGCCACTAGGTACACTGAGTGTTTGCTAGTATATATGGCAAAATTATAGATGGAAAGGGAGAAGGGGAGGGGGGGAGAGAGGAGGATGTAATTGACTACAAGGGTATGAGTTATGAGTGATCATAGGGATAGTGTTACATAAGTGGAAATACCTATGGAGGACCGGATGTGTAAGCGCATACCTTATACAAACCTATAGAGTGCTGATGGGTGAGAGTGTGATGTTAGATATAAGACATCCTATAGTGAATAGTGAGCCGTAATCAAGTGCAACAGGGATATTTCACGTGACTATGGGAACATGGAAGGTAAAGAAAGGGGAGAAAAAACTGTTAGACAAGGTAATCAGACATAATGTAACCAGTTGATCAGACATGACAAACATGACAAATAAAAAACAAGGAAGAATGGAACTCCATACATAGTGGAACCATATATAGTGTGAACACGAAAAAGAACCGGGCGTTAGAAAAAATGTGCACGGCCCAATGAATCAAGTCGGTTCTTCATATTCATGGTTTAAGCCCTTGGGTTCCAACGTGCCCAGAGTATATATCCAGAAAGATTCCCTTTCTTTGAGCTTCCTAATTCTATTGCCTCCTCTGCGTATGGCTGGGACATGTTCGATGACTTGGAATCTTAATTGGGCCACTGTGTGATTATGCGTCACAAAATGGTGTGGGACTGGTAATAGAATCTGCTTACAATGTATTGTTGACTTGTGCTTAGCACAAAAAAAGGGAATCTTTCTGGATATGTACTCTGGACACATTAAAACCCAAGGGCTTAAACCGTGAATATGAAGTACAGACTTGATTCATTGGGCCGTGCACCATGTCACCATGTGTGCAATTGCATTGTCCAATGGCTCACAATGGTTATGCGTTTTCATTGGATGGATAATCGAAGCCATGTTTTTTTCCTTTCTCTTGGGTTTGTTGTGTGAGTAGCCTATAGGATTAAGTTAGTTACCGCAGGCAGTGGATTTAGCTTCCTGTCTTTGGTCCAGTGGTAGATTGATTGTTTGGTCTATGAGCTGTTATGGGTTTTAATCCAGGTGAATGCCCATGGGCTGCCTATAACTGTGTGAAATATGTAGTTTTACTGGGCTGGGATGAGAGAATCCATCGAAGCATGGTGTAGGGATTGTGGTTCCTGTGTGCTAAGAAGAAAGGCTAGCACCAGCCAGAAAGCCCCATTACAGCCAATAATCAACCGCTAGCCGCTGGAACTCGTTGCTCTAGATCATGTCAAACTCTCACCAAGCAGGAATAGATACATTAGCCCACCATCCCACCCAAAGAGCAACTTCTGCTGCGCAGCTGGCTTTCTAGGCAGCAGCGCTATTGTGATGTCAGCGGGGGACATTGTGACAAGCCAGTGTTCCGTCACTTCATGTTGTGCACTGTTCAAACGGAAAATACATCAACAGGCAGACTACAGAAAAGCTTACTGACAAAGGATAGAGAGGGGCTTTCTCAGAGGGCTTTTTACAGTTTGTCTATTCCCAATTAGCCGTTTAAGTATGCTTAATGAAAGTACTAATTCTTTCATAGGCCGCCCATTCTTAGTATTTGACGTTCCTTATATTGCGGTATCAGGCTTCGCAGCAGGTTGCAAAACATTCATCACCCATGACTGTCCCCAATTGGGCTCAGAAGCTAAATGTCTATCATGACCTCTCTTTTTGAAAGTCCAAGAGCAAGCAAACTCTTCCTCCAGGAGAGGGAGCCAACAGATCACTAAAGACATCATCATTGCTCAAAGAAAACACCGAAAAACAATGGAAGCTTTAATTGGAGTGGAATCTGATAGACAGCACCTGATGCCAAGTCTGCATCTTCTAACACCTGCAGTCACTGCAGCAGCTGAATCCAATGTGTCCAAAAGGGATCTATTCTATTCAATTGCAAATGATCTAGATAAGACTGAGAATAAGATACTGCACGGGACATAGCAGAGTTGGTCAAGTTGAGTGGAGATGAGTTTGCTATTTGGCACAGCTTTTGCATCAATAAAGCAAGTAAAAGGTGTGAAAGATAAAAAAAAAGGGTGAAAGTGTGAAAAGTGAATTGGCCAAATTGAGGTGCATATAAAGTTTTTGCTTTCTTTCAATTCACTAATGAGGCTCATTTGAATCAGGTGAATTGAGTTCTGCTTTTGGAAACTCGGTTAAGAAGGGGTGCACCGGTCCTGGAGGTACTGCAATACCAGGTCAATGCGTGGAGTGGACAGAGCAAGATTTTTTCCATCTCCTTGTTCTAAAAATCCATTTAATATATGGTCCCTAGAGAGGGGACGTATCAGATATTAAACTGATAAGAACAGATTTAATTTTTTTTTTTTCTGTTTATCAGTAGGACTTCAAAATAACAAAGGTGATCGCCTCCCGTTGCCTGGGAACCGTCCAGGCACAAGAGGGCTATGTGTCACCAGAAGGCGCACACACTCCCTCAAGGCCGGCAGACGTGCAATCCCAGGCACCTTCCAGTACCGACCAAGGTAGCGTCCTCCGAAACTACACTTGATCTTAGCCAAAAGGCTGAGAAGCTATAACCCGAATTGGTTACGGCCTTGAGTGGCACCCTGGCCTATACCGGACACATCTTAGGGAGAGGGAGACAAACCCACGCCTACAGAAGACATTTTGTCACCCAAGCCAAACCCTTGAAAAGGCTGTTTTGCAGAGCAAAAACAAGGAGAATGGTACTTTTTGCAGCCGCCGCCCACTGCAATGAATCTGAATAACTCCTCCTTTTGGGCACAAGCACCTCCCCTCCCCCTTGCAGTCTTTCCAATTCATGATACAAAAAGACGGACGGACAGGACAGGACAGGACCATCTGCCTGACTTTCCGTCACTGCCACCCTTTGCCATCCTTGCCCGTAGAAAGCCCTTTCATCATCCCCAAACCCTAATCTTTTCCCTTCCCTTCCCAGCTGCGTCTCACTCCCTTTCATTAGGAAGTGAGCGCAGCCTTTTCTCCGTTCTGCACATGCGCGACGTTAAACACAAATGCGCAGGCGTGCGTTCCATTAGCCTCACTGCATTCCACTCCCATACAGGAAGTGGGCACAGCTATTACTACGGTCGCACATAAAAGAACCCACGGCCACCACTGCACATAGCTGACTCCACCACAGGACACCCACTTCTACACCAACGCAGGTAAGACAGGATCGGCACCTCTATGCTCCCGTTACAATCAGGCTCAGTCACCATGTGATAACGCTCTCAACTCTTTAGTTGCAGGCTCCCCTTGCTTCACCTCCATTGGCTGTGCTGCCATTTCCTCTCCCACCTGGAAGTTATACTTTATTCCACTATTTTCCTGTTTCTCTCTTCCCCCTTTTCCCATAACCTACTTTTATCTGCATTTGTGGGGTATCTATATGCTATTTACATCATAGTTTTATTCATTAATATGGAAGGGAAGAGTGCCCATGAGAGTGTTGAACTGCGGAGAGCAAAAGATTAAGCTGCTCCGATTTGCCACCATTGATAAGCTGTTCTCAGTAGATACACATGCTATCCAAACAGCAGCATCCACCATTGCTTCAGCCCACCCATTCAGTGACAGCTCACCAAGTCAGCCAGAGGAGTGGTGTAAGGAATTACACGTAGGCACTGACTCCACACCTTCACATCACAAGAAGGGGGTCTACAGGCTAGTGCAAGAATACGAGCAAGTCTTCAGCAAACATCCGCTAGACTTTTGAAAAATAAAAGGGGTCAAACACTACATCCCCACAAGTGCACACCCACCCATCAAAGAGAGATATAAGCCAAATCTACCTGCACATTACCAGTGTACCAAGGACATGTTGAGCAACATGAAGGAGGCTGGGGTTATCCGTGACAGTTGTAGCCTCTGGGCAGCTCCGTTGGTCCTGTTAAAGAAGAAGGACAGCACCACTCCCCTGTATTGAGGAATAGCTAGCTGCATTGACAACTGCAAATTATTTTTCTACCCTTGATCTCACTAGTCACTATTGGCAAGTGTCCGTTGCTGAGGCAGACCGGAAGAAGACCGCCTTTGCCACCCCGATGGGTCTCTGCGAGTTCAAAAGCATGCCCTTCGAGCTGTGCAATTTGCCAGGAACCTTCCAGAGGCTGATGGAATGCTGCTTGGGACACCGAAACTTTGAAACGGTACTGCTATACCTTTATGATGTTATTGTTTATTCTAACGCAAACAAGATTTTAGGGTGTATAAAAAGGGAGATTAGATCCGATGATCCCAACGTATTGTTACCCCTCTATAAATCACTTGTAAGGCCACATCTGGAATATGGGGTAAAGTCCTGAGCAGGTTGATAACCATTGGTTTGAGCATGGTAGGGTGTAGTACGCATCTTCCTGCATCGGTAAAAGCTGCAGAAGTCCTTGAAGATTTCCGCTTCAAAGGCAGTGCCTTGATCTGTGAGGACTCTCTCTGAGTAGCCATGAGGTCTGCATAAGTGTGCTTGGAAGACCTTCGCTGCAGTATGGGCCATTAGATCTTTGACTTGTACCACAACCATAAATCTCGAGTAGTTGTCTACCATCGTAAGTGCATACGTGAGCTCACCTCGATATTCTGCAACAAAACTCCCTTTTTCGATTTCAGTTTCAGCAAACACTCCTCTTCCTGTAGAAAATATTTATCATTACCTAAGACAGTCATTCTAATGCATGACAATATTAAGGCAATTTAGTTAAAACTTGTTTTAACTCACCTTTAAGGGGATTGATGTATTTCATGGTCAATCCAGGTTTGTCAGTGATGGCACTGACATAATGTATGGCGTCTTTTTCGGGCGTTATCCTTTGCCTTTTCATTGTGAAAATCCAGTTGCCTATATCAAAGCAAATTCTACTACTTGTAAAGTATGCAGAAAATGAAATGTAGAACATATAACATCAACTGCTTAGGAACGCATCATAGGTTAGTACTTAAAAGGATATTGTCATGTTCTAGTCATAATGCAAGCTGGACATTTTTCATGTTACCCTGTAATCGCCGGCCTGTTCTAATGCTCACAAGCCAAGATATAGGCTCAGCTGCTAAGGCTTCCCTCTGCCTTCTGAATGAAAATTGAATATGTCTGGCTCACTGTGTATATAGCAGGTGCTCAGAAAAAATAAGAGTTAATTCAATAGAAATAGCTCTGGCACACTATAGTGATCAATAACGTAAGAAAAGAACTCTTAGAATGCTGAAAATTCTTTATTTGTGCAAAAGGATAATTCATCCAACGTTTTGAGCTTGTTTTTAGGTCTTTATCAAGGATAAAGTTATCTAAGATCATAAAGGGTTACAAAACCATATAAACACGTAATTAGTACATAGTACAACATAACAGTACAATATATTGCTACTTGAGAGTACAATGGGTCAAATGACCATGATGCACATACAAAAAATTTTTCCAAAGCCATAGTGAAAACATTTGTACTGAGGAAAGAAAATTTCCACATGACCTATCTGGAGAAACATTCTGGATCAAACAACCAAAAATAGTCAAGCAGGTAAATACACACCTATATGGATAACAGGATGATATGTGTTCAATTGTATAGCGTCATTGCCATTAAGGTACAAATGGAAAACTTGCAATCCTATATAGTGAAGGAAATGAACACATATCATATCAAAGAACACAGGAACATGGGTGTGAGAAAAACCTCAATGTTTATACTTTGTTCTTTATAATGGTGTGAACATGTATATGTCTCAGTACCTTATGAACTTGAGAATTCTAGTGAGTAGATGATGAAAGCCTATTCCAGAACTGGAATCGGTAAATAATTGTAGGTGGAATCTAAATGAAAAGATGGTACAAGTGTTATCATGACACGTGGGCTATAACACAATGGACCGTGTGACAAAGAAGAAAGGAGAGAAAGAAGAGGAAGAAAATGGAACTACCTGTAACATTACGTGATAGTCACTGGTAAGTATCACTTGACAATTCAGGTGAAAAAGGATTCCTTTATTAAAGGGTTCTCAGTCGCCTCAGGATCATGAAATACTAGGGTAAATGATATGAGAATGGGTAAGAAGCACCACTAAAGGAAATATGAGATGCAGGACATATATCTATAAACCCCTGAACTACATGATAGAAATAAAAAGAAGAAAAAAGAAAAAAAAGAAGAAAGAAGAAGAACACATAGAATGCGGAAAGAGAATGGGTACAACTACCTGAGTTACTGCAGGGAGGCCCCTGGTAGGTATTGTGAGGGTTAGTGGAATTCCTTCACTGAAGGGTTCTCAGTTGCCTCAGGTTCGTGAAAAATGCTATAGACAAATAATGCCCGGAGAAAAGGGGTTCATATACAGCGAATAATGGTAATACAAGGTACATGTGTCCCATGTAATAGTATAAATATATATATATTGTACTAAGCTCTACACCAGAAATAGAAAGTAGTCCCTCTGCCTTCTGTCTAGGTGCCCTGAGTTATGTCCTGTAAACTGTCACTGTGACCTAGACACACATGTGTAGTAGGGGAATATCCCTGCTGAGATGCCAGTGCTAGAGCACTCGTTTGCTGTGGAGTTGAACGCTATGTGAGCAGTTCTTACCTTCAATGAGCAGAAGTCTCTTTTTTCAGATTTCAATATCTCTGTGGGTATCTGGCAGAAATATGGAATACTCTTTACTGCTAAGACCCTGTACACCACTCCCACTAAAGGGGGCTTTACACGCTGCGACATCGCTAATGCGGAGTCGTTGGGGTCACGGAATTTGTGACGCACATCCGGCCGCATTAGCGATGTTGCTGCGTGTGATACCGATGAGCGATTTTGCATCGTTGCAAAAACGTGCAAAATCGCTCATCGGTGACATGGGTCTCCATTCTCGATTATCGTTACTGCAGCAGTAACGATGTAGTTCGTCGCTCCTGCGGTAGCACACATCGCTCCGTGTGACACCGCAGAAACGAGGAACCTCTCCTTACCTGCCTCCCAGCCGCTATGAGGAAGGAAGGAGGTGGGCGGGATGTTCCGGCCACTCATCTCCGCCCCTCCGCTGCTATTGGGCGGTCGCTCAGTGACGTCGCTGTGACGCCGCACGGACCGCCCCCTTAGAAAGGAGGCGGTTCGCCGGACACAGCGACGTCGCCGGGCAGGTAAGTATGTGTGACGGGTCTGGTCGGTGTTGTGCGGCATGGGCAGCGATTTGCCCGTGTCGCGCAACAGATGGGGGCGGGTACCCACACTAGCGATATCGGGACCGATATCGCAGTGTGTAAAGTAGCCTTTAGTCACATGACCAAGACTGTATCTGTGTCCCTACAACACACTTGAGACAAATGTGTGTGTGAGCCTGCATTGTGGGGTATATATAATATATTATAGAGCTGGGAAGGATCATTCTAAGCAGTGAGCTGTTCCAGTATTTGTAGGAAAATACCCAGTAGAAGCATCAAACACAGCAGCAATACCTCCCATCAGTATTCCACCACAGTGCCATGTAACCCATGCCCTACACTCCCATCTACACCAATACTATACAGGCACAAACTAGTATATCTGACTAAAAGCCCCCAAAATATGAAGAACGGCCTATAGTTGAGTGTGGATATAAAATCTATGTGAGCAGAGCTAGAATAGAAATCACTGATCGCATTGAAGTCATTCTGACCATAAATCACCATGATATCAAGGTGAGGAGTTGTGTGTTACTGCTGGGAGGAAAGGGTTAACAGTGGAATATTAAGGTGCATTTCTGTGTGCAGTGTTACTAGTCAATGTAACAATTCAGTATGAGCTGCTCTTGGTGCCGGGGGAGGGAGATGCTCTCCTGAGCAAGATAGATGGGGAATGAACATGATATCTATATAGTGTAAGGCAGGGGGTCTCAAACCAGGTGATCATGTCTGATCAACTGGTTACATTATGTCTGATTACCTTGTCTAACAGTTTTTTCTCCCCTTTCTTTACCTTCCAGGTTCCCATAGTCACGTGAAATATCCCTGTTGCACTTGATTACGGCTCACTATTCACTATAGGATGTCTTATATCTAACATCACACTCTCACCCATCAGCACTCTATAGGTTTGTATAAGGTATGCGCTTACACATCCGGTCCTCCATAGGTATTTCCACTTATGTAACACTATCCCTATGATCACTCATAACTCATACCCTTGTAGTCAATTACAGCCTCCTCTCTCCCCCCTCCCCTTCTCCCTTTCCATCTATAATTTTGCCAGTACAATATTAGTTTACATTAGGCACACACTCACATATTCCTTTCCTTAGTGATTTATTGTAATTCACATTCACATACAATTCTCTATGCCTGCCCCATTACTACATTCATACCTACTTGACCCTATCCTGATACCCCTTGTCTCACCTTGTTGGTCCCTACACCTGTTATCATGTCCTTTCCTGTGTCTGTCTTGTACGTTTCTAGGTAACAACAAAGAATCAAAATTTAAGTCCATCGTGGAGAACATGCTGAAACGTTTCAAAGCCTTGGGTTGTCTAATGAATTTGAAGTTACATTTTTTACATTCCTATTTGGACTACTTGTCTGAAAACCTTGGTGCTGGTGGGAAGAACAAGAAGGTTTTCATCGGAATATCAAGGAGATGGAACGACGATACCAAAGTAAATGAAACGTGAACATGATTGCCGGATGCTTCACAGAGAAGATCCACAGGCCTTCTATAAGAGAAAAGGGGGATCTAGAGAAAAGGAAAAAGTGCAAGAATAAATTTCTAATAAAGTTGCAGAATGACTGTACAATAAATAAATGTATTTTATATATAAAATTGTGAATATTTTTGGTTACAATAAGTATTTTTCTTGTTCATGTCACTTGTATGTAACTTCACACATGAATTGTACAAAATCAATATTTGATGGTTAAAAAAAAATATTTATTTTTTTTTTTTAAATCAGGACATTAGAGCATGTGTTCTGCCTTCTTTTACGTAATGCTGTGAATCTCTAGCATACAGCTAAACCCTAGTTCACATTTCAAATAAACAGACTGTGAAGTTCAATAGCCTTGATTTATTAGCTGGTAACGTGAACTTGATTGCAGTATACATGGAATATACAGTGAATATAGGAATATCCAAGATGCAGTTGAAGACAGAATACGGTATATCCAAGATACTGTTTTATACGGGTAAAAACTATAACAAGAAAATGATTACAGTCAGTACAGTGTTAATACAGAGTTAACATAGCATAACAGTACATGAGATGCAGTTCTTACGAGAATGTAGGTGAAAGGTCACTGCATCTGCAATACATAGAAATCTTATCTAGACAAACAAGACAGGGATGACACTAAAGGTGTAGAAGTACAATGTACAATGCATTTACTACACTCTTCCATCTAGGATTCTATCACTAACACATGTAATTTGCTTTGCTCACCGGATTACACTAGGCAGGGGTGAATGTACAGAGAGGTAAGTCGGCATGTCCTTTCCTGACAAATCCAAAGAAAAAATGGCTGCAGGCTTCTTCTCAGCTCAGGGAGGCATTCCTTACCCAGAATACCTTTAGCTTAAAGGGAAACTCAGCAATTCAAAAGAATAACAATGACCTCTAGGGATTGTAACAGAAATTTCAATGAATGACTATTAGCAGGCTGCCATGAGGCAGAACAGCATGGGTATTTAATATATCCTCCTTGCTGCCCAAGAAGCAATGAGAACATTTTTAGACCACCACATATTGACCATCCCTGCTCCTTGTAGTTAAGTTTCTTGAGAATAAAGTCTAAATTCTCACAGCTTTCTTCCAAGTGCATAGCATGTGTGACGCCCTGGACTAGCCAGGTAGTCACAAACACAAAATCACACACACCCCCTCCCCTGGATAGTCTACATCAGTCACACAAAATCCTTGTTGCCTCCTCCAGGCTCTGATGTCCACACCAGGTGGGGCGGAGCCAGGCGGTTGGCCCCACCCACCGAGGAGTTCACAGGCCCGGAGGCGGGAAAAAGCAGTTAGTTTAGTTTTGTAGTGGAAAGTGAGAGGACAGAAACTGTTAGTGTCTGGGTAGGAGCCCAGGCACTGTCAGCAAGGTCGGCAGACGGTGGTGGCCGTCTGCAGGAGGTGGTACAAGTCAGCTGAACCGTAGGACCGGGGACGGGCGGTGACCCGAGGGGAACTGAACCGGTGAGCGGATCTGTACCAAGCACAAAGGCAGGGCCATTGGACCCTGACCAGGCTAGGAGCCGCCGACAATGGTCAAATCCGAGAGTGACCGGAATCCCAGGGGTTCCCTAACACCCAAGACCCGACAGAAGGCAACCGTCCACACCGTGAGGATAAAAAGCCACCGCCATAGGCTAGAGATCCAAGGGCCAGCGCCTGCGGGCAAACGGGCTCCCTCGGTACGTACACCCCAGCCATCCAGCCTCCCCGTACCGCCACCGGGCCCCGGGATCACCAACCCCTACCCACGGAGGGGGAACCAACATCCTAGCTGCTCCCTGCCATCGCTCCCGGGATCCCCGTCACCAGCAGTGGTGGTGCCCATTATCACCACGACCTGTGGGTGACGTCACTAACTATCTCCCCAAACAAACCACCCCCTTTTCACTCGTGGGCGAGGAGCGCTGCTCGAGTCCCCGGATCTGGCCCTCCGCTCGAGCCACCGAGCAGCAGCAGCAGCAGAAGTCCCCGAACCCGAGCGTAGCGTGCGTGGCCCCTCTGCCCGCGACACATGCCCTACACACACTGAAGAATACTTACTGCCATTGAGCAGTAGCACAGCTTTCAGACTTTTTGGATGAAACAATGACGTGTCTCCACTCGCTCACATTGTACTTAATGTTACATTTTCCATCAGCACAGGAACATCGCTTGAATACACTAGAGCACCATCTTCAGAAAAGTATGGAGGGAATCTTTTCAGAATTCTAACCTTTTGGAAACCTATTGTCACGCTCTCCGGGTCCCCTGCTCTGCCCCCCGGCTCACCTGCCACGCTCCCCGGCTTCCCTGCTTCGCTCCCCGGCTCCTCTGGCAGACATCCCCCGCTCCACGGTCTCCAGCCTCCACCACCTGCGGTCCCCAGGCGGCCCGGTCCCCGCTCCCGGCGCCCGTCGGCAGCCCTGCTCCAGGCCGGCTCCCATAACAGATGCAAGCTTGTCCTGTTTGGTGGAGATGATATTTAATAAAATAAGTAGAAATCCACTAAAAGTTTTGTTTGGTTATCTTGCAATCCCGAGATAATCGTCTCCATGCTCCAAATCCATTTTAAAGCCATTTTTAAGGCATTTCGCGCATACATGAAATGAACACATTTTTCTCCAAAACTATAACAGATGCAAGCTTGTCCTGTTTGGTGGAGATGATATTTAATAAAATAAGTAGAAATCCACTAAAAGTTTTGTTTGGTTATCTTGCAATCCCGAGATAATCGTCTCCATGCTCCAAATCCATTTTAAAGCCATTTTTAAGGCATTTCGCGCATACATGAAATGAACACATTTTTCTCCAAAACTATAACAGATGCAAGCTTGTCCTGTTTGGTGGAGATGATATTTAATAAAATAAGTAGAAATCCACTAAAAGTTTTGTTTGGTTATCTTGCAATCCCGAGATAATCGTCTCCATGCTCCAAATCCATTTTAAAGCCATTTTTAAGGCATTTCGCGCATACATGAAATGAACACATTTTTCTCCAAAACTATAACAGATGCAAGCTTGTCCTGTTTGGTGGAGATGATATTTAATAAAATAAGTAGAAATCCACTAAAAGTTTTGTTTGGTTATCTTGCAATCCCGAGATAATCGTCTCCATGCTCCAAATCCATTTTAAAGCCATTTTTAAGGCATTTCGCGCATACATGAAATGAACACATTTTTCTCCAAAACTATAACAGATGCAAGCTTGTCCTGTTTGGTGGAGATGATATTTAATAAAATAAGTAGAAATCCACTAAAAGTTTTGTTTGGTTATCTTGCAATCCCGAGATAATCGTCTCCATGCTCCAAATCCATTTTAAAGCCATTTTTAAGGCATTTCGCGCATACATGAAATGAACACATTTTTCTCCAAAACTATAACAGATGCAAGCTTGTCCTGTTTGGTGGAGATGATATTTAATAAAATAAGTAGAAATCCACTAAAAGTTTTGTTTGGTTATCTTGCAATCCCGAGATAATCGTCTCCATGCTCCAAATCCATTTTAAAGCCATTTTTAAGGCATTTCGCGCATACATGAAATGAACACATTTTTCTCCAAAACTATAACAGATGCAAGCTTGTCCTGTTTGGTGGAGATGATATTTAATAAAATAAGTAGAAATCCACTAAAAGTTTTGTTTGGTTATCTTGCAATCCCGAGATAATCGTCTCCATGCTCCAAATCCATTTTAAAGCCATTTTTAAGGCATTTCGCGCATACATGAAATGAACACATTTTTCTCCAAAACTATAACAGATGCAAGCTTGTCCTGTTTGGTGGAGATGATATTTAATAAAATAAGTAGAAATCCACTAAAAGTTTTGTTTGGTTATCTTGCAATCCCGAGATAATCGTCTCCATGCTCCAAATCCATTTTAAAGCCATTTTTAAGGCATTTCGCGCATACATGAAATGAACACATTTTTCTCCAAAACTATAACAGATGCAAGCTTGTCCTGTTTGGTGGAGATGATATTTAATAAAATAAGTAGAAATCCACTAAAAGTTTTGTTTGGTTATCTTGCAATCCCGAGATAATCGTCTCCATGCTCCAAATCCATTTTAAAGCCATTTTTAAGGCATTTCGCGCATACATGAAATGAACACATTTTTCTCCAAAACTATAACAGATGCAAGCTTGTCCTGTTTGGTGGAGATGATATTTAATAAAATAAGTAGAAATCCACTAAAAGTTTTGTTTGGTTATCTTGCAATCCCGAGATAATCGTCTCCATGCTCCAAATCCATTTTAAAGCCATTTTTAAGGCATTTCGCGCATACATGAAATGAACACATTTTTCTCCAAAACTATAACAGATGCAAGCTTGTCCTGTTTGGTGGAGATGATATTTAATAAAATAAGTAGAAATCCACTAAAAGTTTTGTTTGGTTATCTTGCAATCCCGAGATAATCGTCTCCATGCTCCAAATCCATTTTAAAGCCATTTTTAAGGCATTTCGCGCATACATGAAATGAACACATTTTTCTCCAAAACTATAACAGATGCAAGCTTGTCCTGTTTGGTGGAGATGATATTTAATAAAATAAGTAGAAATCCACTAAAAGTTTTGTTTGGTTATCTTGCAATCCCGAGATAATCGTCTCCATGCTCCAAATCCATTTTAAAGCCATTTTTAAGGCATTTCGCGCATACATGAAATGAACACATTTTTCTCCAAAACTATAACAGATGCAAGCTTGTCCTGTTTGGTGGAGATGATATTTAATAAAATAAGTAGAAATCCACTAAAAGTTTTGTTTGGTTATCTTGCAATCCCGAGATAATCGTCTCCATGCTCCAAATCCATTTTAAAGCCATTTTTAAGGCATTTCGCGCATACATGAAATGAACACATTTTTCTCCAAAACTATAACAGATGCAAGCTTGTCCTGTTTGGTGGAGATGATATTTAATAAAATAAGTAGAAATCCACTAAAAGTTTTGTTTGGTTATCTTGCAATCCCGAGATAATCGTCTCCATGCTCCAAATCCATTTTAAAGCCATTTTTAAGGCATTTCGCGCATACATGAAATGAACACATTTTTCTCCAAAACTATAACAGATGCAAGCTTGTCCTGTTTGGTGGAGATGATATTTAATAAAATAAGTAGAAATCCACTAAAAGTTTTGTTTGGTTATCTTGCAATCCCGAGATAATCGTCTCCATGCTCCAAATCCATTTTAAAGCCATTTTTAAGGCATTTCGCGCATACATGAAATGAACACATTTTTCTCCAAAACTATAACAGATGCAAGCTTGTCCTGTTTGGTGGAGATGATATTTAATAAAATAAGTAGAAATCCACTAAAAGTTTTGTTTGGTTATCTTGCAATCCCGAGATAATCGTCTCCATGCTCCAAATCCATTTTAAAGCCATTTTTAAGGCATTTCGCGCATACATGAAATGAACACATTTTTCTCCAAAACTATAACAGATGCAAGCTTGTCCTGTTTGGTGGAGATGATATTTAATAAAATAAGTAGAAATCCACTAAAAGTTTTGTTTGGTTATCTTGCAATCCCGAGATAATCGTCTCCATGCTCCAAATCCATTTTAAAGCCATTTTTAAGGCATTTCGCGCATACATGAAATGAACACATTTTTCTCCAAAACTATAACAGATGCAAGCTTGTCCTGTTTGGTGGAGATGATATTTAATAAAATAAGTAGAAATCCACTAAAAGTTTTGTTTGGTTATCTTGCAATCCCGAGATAATCGTCTCCATGCTCCAAATCCATTTTAAAGCCATTTTTAAGGCATTTCGCGCATACATGAAATGAACACATTTTTCTCCAAAACTATAACAGATGCAAGCTTGTCCTGTTTGGTGGAGATGATATTTAATAAAATAAGTAGAAATCCACTAAAAGTTTTGTTTGGTTATCTTGCAATCCCGAGATAATCGTCTCCATGCTCCAAATCCATTTTAAAGCCATTTTTAAGGCATTTCGCGCATACATGAAATGAACACATTTTTCTCCAAAACTATAACAGATGCAAGCTTGTCCTGTTTGGTGGAGATGATATTTAATAAAATAAGTAGAAATCCACTAAAAGTTTTGTTTGGTTATCTTGCAATCCCGAGATAATCGTCTCCATGCTCCAAATCCATTTTAAAGCCATTTTTAAGGCATTTCGCGCATACATGAAATGAACACATTTTTCTCCAAAACTATAACAGATGCAAGCTTGTCCTGTTTGGTGGAGATGATATTTAATAAAATAAGTAGAAATCCACTAAAAGTTTTGTTTGGTTATCTTGCAATCCCGAGATAATCGTCTCCATGCTCCAAATCCATTTTAAAGCCATTTTTAAGGCATTTCGCGCATACATGAAATGAACACATTTTTCTCCAAAACTATAACAGATGCAAGCTTGTCCTGTTTGGTGGAGATGATATTTAATAAAATAAGTAGAAATCCACTAAAAGTTTTGTTTGGTTATCTTGCAATCCCGAGATAATCGTCTCCATGCTCCAAATCCATTTTAAAGCCATTTTTAAGGCATTTCGCGCATACATGAAATGAACACATTTTTCTCCAAAACTATAACAGATGCAAGCTTGTCCTGTTTGGTGGAGATGATATTTAATAAAATAAGTAGAAATCCACTAAAAGTTTTGTTTGGTTATCTTGCAATCCCGAGATAATCGTCTCCATGCTCCAAATCCATTTTAAAGCCATTTTTAAGGCATTTCGCGCATACATGAAATGAACACATTTTTCTCCAAAACTATAACAGATGCAAGCTTGTCCTGTTTGGTGGAGATGATATTTAATAAAATAAGTAGAAATCCACTAAAAGTTTTGTTTGGTTATCTTGCAATCCCGAGATAATCGTCTCCATGCTCCAAATCCATTTTAAAGCCATTTTTAAGGCATTTCGCGCATACATGAAATGAACACATTTTTCTCCAAAACTATAACAGATGCAAGCTTGTCCTGTTTGGTGGAGATGATATTTAATAAAATAAGTAGAAATCCACTAAAAGTTTTGTTTGGTTATCTTGCAATCCCGAGATAATCGTCTCCATGCTCCAAATCCATTTTAAAGCCATTTTTAAGGCATTTCGCGCATACATGAAATGAACACATTTTTCTCCAAAACTATAACAGATGCAAGCTTGTCCTGTTTGGTGGAGATGATATTTAATAAAATAAGTAGAAATCCACTAAAAGTTTTGTTTGGTTATCTTGCAATCCCGAGATAATCGTCTCCATGCTCCAAATCCATTTTAAAGCCATTTTTAAGGCATTTCGCGCATACATGAAATGAACACATTTTTCTCCAAAACTATAACAGATGCAAGCTTGTCCTGTTTGGTGGAGATGATATTTAATAAAATAAGTAGAAATCCACTAAAAGTTTTGTTTGGTTATCTTGCAATCCCGAGATAATCGTCTCCATGCTCCAAATCCATTTTAAAGCCATTTTTAAGGCATTTCGCGCATACATGAAATGAACACATTTTTCTCCAAAACTATAACAGATGCAAGCTTGTCCTGTTTGGTGGAGATGATATTTAATAAAATAAGTAGAAATCCACTAAAAGTTTTGTTTGGTTATCTTGCAATCCCGAGATAATCGTCTCCATGCTCCAAATCCATTTTAAAGCCATTTTTAAGGCATTTCGCGCATACATGAAATGAACACATTTTTCTCCAAAACTATAACAGATGCAAGCTTGTCCTGTTTGGTGGAGATGATATTTAATAAAATAAGTAGAAATCCACTAAAAGTTTTGTTTGGTTATCTTGCAATCCCGAGATAATCGTCTCCATGCTCCAAATCCATTTTAAAGCCATTTTTAAGGCATTTCGCGCATACATGAAATGAACACATTTTTCTCCAAAACTATAACAGATGCAAGCTTGTCCTGTTTGGTGGAGATGATATTTAATAAAATAAGTAGAAATCCACTAAAAGTTTTGTTTGGTTATCTTGCAATCCCGAGATAATCGTCTCCATGCTCCAAATCCATTTTAAAGCCATTTTTAAGGCATTTCGCGCATACATGAAATGAACACATTTTTCTCCAAAACTATAACAGATGCAAGCTTGTCCTGTTTGGTGGAGATGATATTTAATAAAATAAGTAGAAATCCACTAAAAGTTTTGTTTGGTTATCTTGCAATCCCGAGATAATCGTCTCCATGCTCCAAATCCATTTTAAAGCCATTTTTAAGGCATTTCGCGCATACATGAAATGAACACATTTTTCTCCAAAACTATAACAGATGCAAGCTTGTCCTGTTTGGTGGAGATGATATTTAATAAAATAAGTAGAAATCCACTAAAAGTTTTGTTTGGTTATCTTGCAATCCCGAGATAATCGTCTCCATGCTCCAAATCCATTTTAAAGCCATTTTTAAGGCATTTCGCGCATACATGAAATGAACACATTTTTCTCCAAAACTATAACAGATGCAAGCTTGTCCTGTTTGGTGGAGATGATATTTAATAAAATAAGTAGAAATCCACTAAAAGTTTTGTTTGGTTATCTTGCAATCCCGAGATAATCGTCTCCATGCTCCAAATCCATTTTAAAGCCATTTTTAAGGCATTTCGCGCATACATGAAATGAACACATTTTTCTCCAAAACTATAACAGATGCAAGCTTGTCCTGTTTGGTGGAGATGATATTTAATAAAATAAGTAGAAATCCACTAAAAGTTTTGTTTGGTTATCTTGCAATCCCGAGATAATCGTCTCCATGCTCCAAATCCATTTTAAAGCCATTTTTAAGGCATTTCGCGCATACATGAAATGAACACATTTTTCTCCAAAACTATAACAGATGCAAGCTTGTCCTGTTTGGTGGAGATGATATTTAATAAAATAAGTAGAAATCCACTAAAAGTTTTGTTTGGTTATCTTGCAATCCCGAGATAATCGTCTCCATGCTCCAAATCCATTTTAAAGCCATTTTTAAGGCATTTCGCGCATACATGAAATGAACACATTTTTCTCCAAAACTATAACAGATGCAAGCTTGTCCTGTTTGGTGGAGATGATATTTAATAAAATAAGTAGAAATCCACTAAAAGTTTTGTTTGGTTATCTTGCAATCCCGAGATAATCGTCTCCATGCTCCAAATCCATTTTAAAGCCATTTTTAAGGCATTTCGCGCATACATGAAATGAACACATTTTTCTCCAAAACTATAACAGATGCAAGCTTGTCCTGTTTGGTGGAGATGATATTTAATAAAATAAGTAGAAATCCACTAAAAGTTTTGTTTGGTTATCTTGCAATCCCGAGATAATCGTCTCCATGCTCCAAATCCATTTTAAAGCCATTTTTAAGGCATTTCGCGCATACATGAAATGAACACATTTTTCTCCAAAACTATAACAGATGCAAGCTTGTCCTGTTTGGTGGAGATGATATTTAATAAAATAAGTAGAAATCCACTAAAAGTTTTGTTTGGTTATCTTGCAATCCCGAGATAATCGTCTCCATGCTCCAAATCCATTTTAAAGCCATTTTTAAGGCATTTCGCGCATACATGAAATGAACACATTTTTCTCCAAAACTATAACAGATGCAAGCTTGTCCTGTTTGGTGGAGATGATATTTAATAAAATAAGTAGAAATCCACTAAAAGTTTTGTTTGGTTATCTTGCAATCCCGAGATAATCGTCTCCATGCTCCAAATCCATTTTAAAGCCATTTTTAAGGCATTTCGCGCATACATGAAATGAACACATTTTTCTCCAAAACTATAACAGATGCAAGCTTGTCCTGTTTGGTGGAGATGATATTTAATAAAATAAGTAGAAATCCACTAAAAGTTTTGTTTGGTTATCTTGCAATCCCGAGATAATCGTCTCCATGCTCCAAATCCATTTTAAAGCCATTTTTAAGGCATTTCGCGCATACATGAAATGAACACATTTTTCTCCAAAACTATAACAGATGCAAGCTTGTCCTGTTTGGTGGAGATGATATTTAATAAAATAAGTAGAAATCCACTAAAAGTTTTGTTTGGTTATCTTGCAATCCCGAGATAATCGTCTCCATGCTCCAAATCCATTTTAAAGCCATTTTTAAGGCATTTCGCGCATACATGAAATGAACACATTTTTCTCCAAAACTATAACAGATGCAAGCTTGTCCTGTTTGGTGGAGATGATATTTAATAAAATAAGTAGAAATCCACTAAAAGTTTTGTTTGGTTATCTTGCAATCCCGAGATAATCGTCTCCATGCTCCAAATCCATTTTAAAGCCATTTTTAAGGCATTTCGCGCATACATGAAATGAACACATTTTTCTCCAAAACTATAACAGATGCAAGCTTGTCCTGTTTGGTGGAGATGATATTTAATAAAATAAGTAGAAATCCACTAAAAGTTTTGTTTGGTTATCTTGCAATCCCGAGATAATCGTCTCCATGCTCCAAATCCATTTTAAAGCCATTTTTAAGGCATTTCGCGCATACATGAAATGAACACATTTTTCTCCAAAACTATAACAGATGCAAGCTTGTCCTGTTTGGTGGAGATGATATTTAATAAAATAAGTAGAAATCCACTAAAAGTTTTGTTTGGTTATCTTGCAATCCCGAGATAATCGTCTCCATGCTCCAAATCCATTTTAAAGCCATTTTTAAGGCATTTCGCGCATACATGAAATGAACACATTTTTCTCCAAAACTATAACAGATGCAAGCTTGTCCTGTTTGGTGGAGATGATATTTAATAAAATAAGTAGAAATCCACTAAAAGTTTTGTTTGGTTATCTTGCAATCCCGAGATAATCGTCTCCATGCTCCAAATCCATTTTAAAGCCATTTTTAAGGCATTTCGCGCATACATGAAATGAACACATTTTTCTCCAAAACTATAACAGATGCAAGCTTGTCCTGTTTGGTGGAGATGATATTTAATAAAATAAGTAGAAATCCACTAAAAGTTTTGTTTGGTTATCTTGCAATCCCGAGATAATCGTCTCCATGCTCCAAATCCATTTTAAAGCCATTTTTAAGGCATTTCGCGCATACATGAAATGAACACATTTTTCTCCAAAACTATAACAGATGCAAGCTTGTCCTGTTTGGTGGAGATGATATTTAATAAAATAAGTAGAAATCCACTAAAAGTTTTGTTTGGTTATCTTGCAATCCCGAGATAATCGTCTCCATGCTCCAAATCCATTTTAAAGCCATTTTTAAGGCATTTCGCGCATACATGAAATGAACACATTTTTCTCCAAAACTATAACAGATGCAAGCTTGTCCTGTTTGGTGGAGATGATATTTAATAAAATAAGTAGAAATCCACTAAAAGTTTTGTTTGGTTATCTTGCAATCCCGAGATAATCGTCTCCATGCTCCAAATCCATTTTAAAGCCATTTTTAAGGCATTTCGCGCATACATGAAATGAACACATTTTTCTCCAAAACTATAACAGATGCAAGCTTGTCCTGTTTGGTGGAGATGATATTTAATAAAATAAGTAGAAATCCACTAAAAGTTTTGTTTGGTTATCTTGCAATCCCGAGATAATCGTCTCCATGCTCCAAATCCATTTTAAAGCCATTTTTAAGGCATTTCGCGCATACATGAAATGAACACATTTTTCTCCAAAACTATAACAGATGCAAGCTTGTCCTGTTTGGTGGAGATGATATTTAATAAAATAAGTAGAAATCCACTAAAAGTTTTGTTTGGTTATCTTGCAATCCCGAGATAATCGTCTCCATGCTCCAAATCCATTTTAAAGCCATTTTTAAGGCATTTCGCGCATACATGAAATGAACACATTTTTCTCCAAAACTATAACAGATGCAAGCTTGTCCTGTTTGGTGGAGATGATATTTAATAAAATAAGTAGAAATCCACTAAAAGTTTTGTTTGGTTATCTTGCAATCCCGAGATAATCGTCTCCATGCTCCAAATCCATTTTAAAGCCATTTTTAAGGCATTTCGCGCATACATGAAATGAACACATTTTTCTCCAAAACTATAACAGATGCAAGCTTGTCCTGTTTGGTGGAGATGATATTTAATAAAATAAGTAGAAATCCACTAAAAGTTTTGTTTGGTTATCTTGCAATCCCGAGATAATCGTCTCCATGCTCCAAATCCATTTT